>NC_141818.1:26801985-27101985 GCF_982586985.1 Callionymus lyra
AGGCAACTTGTTATGTTAACACCATTTATTCACACACTTTCTCTTCTCTCACCTCCTCCACATTTTCCCCCTATTTCCTCACAACCGCCCTTCCTTGTCACTTATTTTCCCTGGATAGACTACCTGCATGTGCACGTGATAAAAACCGCTGCCTCGGCTTTATCCCACTGTGTATAACACAAACTCACCGTGGTTATGATGGCGTAAATACAGTCTTCCTTTACAAAGAGCTGGGAATGAATTCATCCGCTTAGTGCAGCCATCTTTAAAGTTCAGACCCATCATACGATTCCTACGATATGTCTTGAGACCTGACCTGAGAATATAAACTTACAACTCCTTTTAAGGTACTTCTGAGGTACCGCTGTGTCACACCCACCCAAACTCTGTTTGTCTGTTCTTTTTTTTTTTCATTTCGTCTGTTTGTTTCTTTTTCTCTACAAGGTTTTCCTCGCCACTGCCACGCTGTGATTCACTCATTGTTGTTTGCAGGGATCCTTTTTCCTTTTCACTAACACAGCCTCCCCCAGATGAAGTTGCTACATTTCATTTGTGAAGGTTTGAAGGATGGATATATTAATGGAAGGATGGATGGAAGAATCGATGGTCAGACAGATGGATACATGGAGACACAGGAGAAGACGCGACTCTCTAGATGTTTATTTGACTTTGGCCCAGTTACCAAGTTATGGCATGAGCAGCTTTCTGCTTCCCATCTTCATCTTCCACGTCTGTGTGGTCATCTAGTTAGTGTGAGCTATCGAGTTCATTCGCAGTGTTAAATCCAAAAGCAAAACTCAGAGCCCATAATTGCTCCCAACTGGGATTGATAATGAGTAAGTTATTTATAGTGTTTTCCCCCCACAAACAACAAATTGAATTAATGAGAAAAACTTCAAAAGCCAAAAGTATACGTAAAACCCAACCTTGCGGGACCGTGTAGGGGGAAAAGGACAGGAAATCACAGGGAGTGCGTCTCGCTGGGAGTCTTTATCTGCACAAGTGAAAATGTAATTCTGTAGTCAATAGATTCAGGTCATGTTCTTTTGGATCAGCGGGATAAATCTGGGTTTATCATCTGCTGACAATGACGGCTAGAACAGTGAGGTAATTGCAGATTGAATGTTATATCAAAGAAAATCTCTCGCTTTATCCCTCCACAATTTCCAGGTGGATTTCTTATTTCTTCTCGTACAGTATTCCAATGTCTCACTGTATGATTCGTCCGATGCTAATGAAGCTAAGCGTATCGATACGAACTGGTGTGTCAGGAAATGTGCACGGTCCTCTGGTGTGAATTTCATTATGTGTCCGCTTCCCTGTGAGAGCTCCAGGAGCGCAGCCAAGAGGTTCCGGCTGAGCCATCTCCATTGGCTGTGTGTCTGTTCAGTCAGCCTCACAGAAGACGGATAGAAGCAGCAGTCTGGTCGCACATCGAGTCGCACCCATGTAATCAGAGCTCACGACCATAAACCAGCAGCTATGGACACTCTGCTCCGCCTGCTGTCACCCGCTCGTGCATGAACACGGAAACATCATTCCTCATATCGCGATGCAGACGCACACCGGTGTGGACATGCACCGCCGTGATGTCATCAAGCCCTTAGCAAACATCAGTTTGTGTGAAATAAACCGTCCAGAATCACACACATTCGAACCATTAAATTATTCGTTTTTTTACATTTTGCTATAAACCTCCTTCTTAACTTAATGCACTGTTTTTGCTTTTAATAAAAAAAATATGATGTTTATTAAAGTGCAACTAACGTGAAAACCCAACTCACTCACATGTTTCAAATGTTTAATTCTTTCTCTCCAAGATTCAATAAGTCCCTCATCATGGCCATGGTTTGAACTTATTACTTCACAAGTTCTCCCCCGTCTAAAATCTCTGCGAACAAGAGGTTACGAGAGAGGAGTCCATTATGACGTAATAACGGCTTCACTCCTCCTCCAGCCAGCTGTAATCACTCTCGCTTTGTTTATACAATGAGTCCCCTGGAGGCGGAGACTTGCGGGATTGATGAGACGCAATGAAAAACCTCGGTATTTGACCAATCACAGCAGAGTGGGTGTGGTTATGGTAAACAAGAGTGTTTTAAGTACATTTTCTAATGTAAATATTTCTATAAAAGAGGCACATACTGATGAGTACAATAGAGTTTCAATATTTATTTAAGAGACAATTAATTTGTTGTCCTTTAAATAGTGAGCAAAAGAGCTAAAATATTCATGATATCCCTAAAAACATTAACATTTTGTGTAGTTATTGGAGCACCTTGGCTCCTTCAAGTGTTTAAGTTATGTCTGCGATGTATCTTAAAGAGACAGTGTCTTTGTAGAAGCTTATAAAATGTGTTCCAGGATGGTATTTTAATCTGTAGGATGAGAACAGGGGAAAAACTCAGTTTTAAACAAACAAAAGTATATTTAAATCATGAAATAATAATTATGACATTTTAACGTTTCGAGGCCTCGGTAGAATTGTAGGATTTTATTATTTTTACCTCAGTGAATTCACGTTACTTTGACATTTTGGATAGTGTGTGCGATGCAACAAATGAGCCCAGATGCAATTAAAGCTCTTGTCACAAATAATAAGAAATCAGCATGTGAAACCGCTGCACCATTTTCATGCACATTCACCCTTCAGGGAGAGTTTAGGTATTTGATTACTTCACTTCTACAGCCCTAAAGAGCTGAGCTTGGATTGTCCTGCTCTACTTGGATGGCAAGGAAGTCTTTTGGCCCTGGGGGACCTGAAATCATGCTCCTCATCTTGACAGTTGAATGTGTGTGTGTGTGAGCGATGAAAAAGCCTCTCTCTTCTTCTTCTACCCTTCGCAGTCTATTCACTTCCATCTCTCGTTTAACACCATCAGAGTCTTCAATAGTGTCTTAGTTTCATTCCATTTTGTGTTTGTTTTTTGTGTTATCTCACATCTCGCGGGCTCCCACCGTACCGTCTTACTTCACACTCGCTCCCGCTTTGTGCTGAGAACCAAGGTGGATGACTGTGCTTTAGGAGATTTACTGCTGGATCCCTGACTCTGTCAGGTGTCGAAACGAAAGCAAAGCGATGAAGGGAGGAACGAGGGAAAAGCAGATGGAAGATGGAGAAAAGTGCAGGGAGATGAAGGGGGAGACATAGGCAGGAAATTTAATCAGAGTCTGAGCCGAAGAAGGAGAAGGGATAATGGCGCTAGAACTAAGGAATGAGAATGGAATCATAGGAATGTGAATAAAATGTTAAATAGAAAAAGTGGTTTCATGGAAGATGCTTGAATCAAGGGGGAGGACGTGAAATTACCTTTTGGATATTCATGCATGAGAGGATGAATTGATTTATGTTAACGCACAGGTGTGAAATGGGTTCTTAAGCTCAGAAAACAATTAACACGTTTCTAGATCTCCTTTGGCTGGTACATTTAGGTTAAGGTTTAGATTGTCCTCAACCCTCCAACAGAGACATCTGAAGACGGTACTTCTCACAAAGTTCACATAAAGGTACACAACGTTTCATTTTTGTGTTTCACTACTTACACAAAGTACAGAAAAAGTTGTGTTTTTACTATCGTCCAAAGTGGGCTGATGGTGTTGTGTGTAGGTCAAAATGAACGTTTTCTTAGCCTTTCATGACACAGAGCTTAGATGTAACCGGACATACTCTCAGGTTTTTTGTCAGTGACAGTTAAGTACTAACTAGTTTCTTTAAAATATTGGTTTAAGTCCTCCAGGCTATTGTCGACATTCAAACCCAGCTGAAGAGATTGATTAAGTTGATAATGGCCTGTTTGTAAGAAACAGTGATCACACCCATAATGCATTTCAACAATTGAAATTCCATATTTTGATCCACATTCAGTTATTCACAAAGATTCTTCTGAGATTATAAAAAAGCATGATTATAGGCATAATCATTAAGTAGGTGTTGGTGCACAATGTTGAAGACGTAGCAATTTAAATGAAGTCATGAACTTCAGGATTTCTATCAAGTCAGCAACTAAACATTTGTGCATCCTATTGTAGAGAAATTGGAAATACGACATTTCATGTGTTGCCTTTAAGGATTGCCAGTGATTACAGCCAGCTGTAAGGACAGTCTGATTGGACGTAGGAAACAGGAAGTAATCGTGAGCGATCCCAACAAAAACAACAAATGTCCCGCCGGAGTTGTTAAAAGAAGTTTTTGGAAACTTAATTGACATCTAAAATGAAATGAAGGCTTCTCTATTGTATTTTACTTTTCTTTCCTTTTTTATCTTTTTAGATTTTAAAGGTTTCCAGGTAAAATCGCTTTTATTTATTTGCAGGGAATTACTCGTGGAATGGATGCAGTGCATCCTGCAGGGACAGAAATAGCTCTGCCTCACAACGTGAGATTTTGTGCTGGTGTGGGCATGAGATGAGATACAAATCAGGAAGTCCAGATATAAAAGCTTGTCATTTGCTTAGACACTGGACAGCACTTTTCGCTCCCCTAAGACAGGATTAAAGCAGGAAAAGCTACACCGTCAGCCCGAACGATATGACAAGATCTGCATTAGTAGATGGTTCATTTAATAATCGTTTTAGGTAGTGATGGAAACATTTGGTGTCCTTTCATCACTCCATTGTCGTTTGGGAGCAGCGTTTGTTTATCAGCCTTTTTTTTTTCGCTCCACGAATCGTTCACACTATGGAAGCCTGTCAATGTTGGCTTCAGTGCGAGCACAATCTGGACACCTCGTATGAATAAAGCACAGCTGATCACAAAATGCTTTTTTTTTTTAAAAGGCAATAATTGAAAGAAGCAACTAGAATCATTCTACTGGTTTATAGGTCTATATGTTTATATATATTTCTATATAGATATCTATATTCAATTTGGCATTTTGCTCATTAAACCAGCTACTTGACCTCCAAAATATTCGTATTATTGTCTTTAGGAATTGTAATAAATGGGGACCTCTAAAGTAGAACTCTACAGAGCTCACATTTGGAGAAACACATTTCTAATGCACCCCAAGGAATTAAAATGTACCTGGATGTACCTGTAGCTGTGGTCGTTAATGGTGGTGCAAGTGTAGGTGAAAGGATTGTTCATTGTAGTTGGTGTGTGACAAAACGAATAATAAAAAAAAGTGACTCTTTATCGTTGCAGAATTTGATCTCATTGAAACTGGTGTTCCTTCCAACTCTAGTTGCTCTACTTTCCTCACGACTGATACATATTGATACAGTTTAATGCCCACGGATTCATTTATTTAGGTGGTGAAAACTCCACTTTCCAAGTGGTTCATCCCAATACATTTAAGTGTGAAGGTCTCTGTAACTTACAGTTACACAACCTCTTTGTTTTTAAGACGGACATATTCTACTTAAATTGAACCCTTAATGTCTTCTCCTCAAAGCAAACAACAAATGACAAGGTTGACATCGTGTTAGCTCAGACCAGTGAACATACATTGTAGCGCTGAAGAAGTGAAAGAAACAGTTTTAGGCAAAAAAAAGTCTCTCTAAGAATAAGATGAGAGACAGATTGTGTGTGAAGCAGAAACACAGCGAAAGAGAGAAAAAAGAGTGAGGATAGAATGGCACCATGTACTGGGACCAGCTATAAGACAGACGCAAAAGGGACAGAGCAGGATGTGAGGAGACACAGAGAGGAAGGAGAGGAGGAGGTGAAAGACAGCCAGCAGCCGGAGAGAATGACGGGGAGCAGTCCTGGGAGGCGAGAGTGCGAGCATGGATGAATCCAAGTGCACTGCAAGGCTAGCTAACTTGTCTGTCAATCTCAATCTGTGATTGACAGCAGCAGTTCCAATGTTTGTCTCTTCACCCACTGGCCCTTCTGTCGAGATGTGCGGCCCCGGGGTCACCCAGGAACTCACGCACCAACACAGCAAGCAGAGAAGAAGAGCTGAGCGGATTTCTCCGGTGAGGTCCGCTCTTGCTGACTGGATCTTAACCTTTGACCCCTGACCCGTGGCCTTTACCCTGTCAGCAATCTTCCCTCTCACTGGACAATGGCGCCCATTAAACGTGTGAATGCGAGCGCGTTTTCATCACTCTATTGTTGTCCTGGTCATATTTATATCTTTGCTTATGCAGCAGTCAGACAGTGTGTTATTTATCATTGTGCCTCCTCCTCCCCCACCGGCACATATACTCCCACACGCACATAAAATGACTTTCTTAAAACCCACCCCAGCTGGCTCAAGCCGAGGCTGGATAAATATCAGTCTGCAATAAACCAAGGCTTCATTTCCTGCTCCTTAATGTGAACTTTATATTCATTTTTTTCAATAGCCACCTTTGACTTTGCTGTATTAATGAACTCAATATTTTAGGCTTGTGATTGAATTGTTGTTCGTACCTCATAAAAACATATATCCTGCAACTTCAGATAATCTTAAATAGGAAACATTGACCCTATCAGTCGTGTAATCACTTATTTTAATCACTTATTTACAAATAAAATAATATGTGATAACTGATTTGACCTTCTGTATTTTCTTGATTACGTTATTTGTCTATTTTGATTAATATTGAACATTTTTCCAAATTATCATTTCATTAATAGAACTTTGAAATGTATCACAATATTCAGATATTGTGATAAATGTTGAGGTTATTGCCAATACTCAACCCTACTAAAAAAAACACTACTGGATGTCCGCTCATGCTAAAAACTGATCGAAAACGGTTTCTTTCAACTGTGGAAAATCTCTTAACTCAGGAAAATTGTGTCATTGATAATCCATGGGTTTGTGTCTTCTCATTTAAATTATAGCAACAGTTTATTTTTGCATCTAAACAAGAAGGAGCTGTCTCGCCTGCAGTTAATACAAAACTCTGCAGTGAGAATTCTGAGCCGCTCTAGTAGAAGAACTCACATTTCCCCGATCCTTAAAACTCTGCATTGGCTGTCAGTTTCTTCCAGGATCCATTTTACAATTCTAGCTCTTACTTTCAGATCTATTCATGGTCAGGCTCCTCCTTACATCAGTGATCTGATCCAGCCTTACACCCCAGACCAATTTATTTGCCCTGGCTTTTTCTTAATTTTTTTTAGGGGCTGCTGTCTTTATCGCTATGATGTCTGGGCCTTTTAAAGTTTTTAAATCTGTAAAGATTATTTTCAATTCATGTAGTCAAGTTTAGAGGCGTTACAGAATCTCCTGACTCAGTGATGGTCCAGTGTTCAGGTAATGTGAACGTTAGTGGCAGTGGCCTCCTCTCGCCAAGGCTGATGAATGGAAACCAACATTTGCTGGTAGTCATGTATGGTAATGGCAGCCGGAATCCATCCTGCCATTTGTATGTGTCCAAATATTTGCATTGGTATTTCAGTAGGGGTTCGTGACTAATGGGGTCATAATTGGTGCTGAGTCAGGATTACTGCTGATTGCGACGGTTGGATGTCGACCTGACGAGTGAGGAAAGGTCAGCACACACCTACACACGCACAACTACACACGCACGCGCATACATTTCTACTAACACACACACATGTCCAACATGTCTCTCACACATTTTAATTTCTTCTGGCTCTCCAAGGTGCATTTACACTCCATATGCACGCACACTCACACACACGCACAAACTTGCACACTAGTACACACACACACAGTAACCCACACTACAAGGTAAAAAGTTGGTTCACTCGAACACACACTCTCACTGCTAGATTTTACTGACTTAAGCAGAATAAATCTTTATTCTCAATTCAACCCGGTGCAGCCGCTGTATCTCACTTAATTCATTATTAATTGTAAGTCTGTCCCGAAGCCTCACTTTTGCAGGAAATTGAATAGAATGAGGGGCTTTTGCTGTGAATGTCTCTCAATATGCCATTGATGACTGGCACAGGTACAGACATTTGAGATGCCGGAAGAGACTTTAATATCATTATTATCACCACTATTATTAGTTGTAGCAGTAGTAATAGTAGTCAGGGTTATAGTATTATTATTAGTGATCAAGAATAAAACAATGTATAAGAGGCAAAGGCTAAAATAATAACCATTCTTTAAAATATTGAATTTTTTATGTTCATTCATGTCTTATTGTAAATATGGTAAAATAAATGCAAGTCAAACCGTATTTCTAAGTCGGAGTGTGGTTTGGATTTTAAAAAGAGCTTTGACCTCTACATGGAAACGCTTGGTCATTCAACAAAGAGCTGAGAAATAGTTATTCACGTGAGGCAGTAACGGTTTGTCTAGTTTACTTCTTAAGTGAACATTTGGATTGTTACGATGAGTTTTCTTGACACGCTTTTAATTCTCTGCTTTCGTAAACCTGTGTCTGGTCAGTTACTGAGTCGAGGTTTGTCCCTCTCACTTACACACACAGTACTGGACTTTTCACACATTATTTTACAGTGGATGAGATTATATATATATATATATATATATATATATATATATATATAATAATAATAGCTGCTTCTAACTGGTTTCTTCCTCATTCGCCCGTCTGGTCTGGTTGATTATCTGTGTGTGTTTTGACAATGTTTTGTCCCTGACAGCCACTGAAGCTCTTAAATCACGTTTTTTATGAAGTTTTGCTGCCCTGGGCAGACCATTAACATTTCATGTCACCCTTGTGCTTGCTTCTACGGGCTCGGAGCAAAACGTCTATTAAACGAAAAGTGAGCAGTCTGTAACGTCATGAAGCTTTTCCATTGAAATGATTAATTGTGTAATTCATTCTTTGATTCTTTTACGTGTCATTTGTAGTGTCAGAAAAGCAAACTTGCGTTCAGATGAGGAGGTGAGTCTTACTATAATCAGGAAGTAACACGCAGCCATAATGAGAAATACATGACTGGTGTATACATGACTCTTTCAGAAACATCAACTTAGTCAAGCGACAAAAAAACCTCATTCAATCCAATAAAAGAGGCTTCAGATGGTGACGTGTCAATCACTATCATACGCCCTCTTTCTACACGTGTGTTCACAGGCAGCCATAAAACAATATAACGAAACCGTTTTTGTCGCCGCAGTCACATGAAAGTTGATTTATGTTGCATTTCATTAACTCCACAACATTTCCTTGATAATCAGTCTCTGTAGACGCCGACTTCTAAAACATCATTGTTTGTTGGGTGCAGATGTATCTTTGCCGCAGTTCATCAGTCAGCGGAGACAGACTAGCTTTTACTTTGGTCATCCATTTATTTGAAGAAAGTGTGTGTTTTGCACTTGTACCCAGCACTTGTGTGCCATTAAACTTGTGATTTTGAAATAAAGTAGTTTTAGCTCGTTATCGTTAGCATACAACTATATATCAGCACATTTTTACTTAGAAAAAGAGTGATATCATAACTATATACTATATATGAGCAAAGGCTCTTGTTGTGTTGGTTTCCTATTTAGATAGAAAATATGCAGGAATATTAATATTTACATATTTAATATACGAATGGATAATCTAAAATGTACTATTCTTTCTCACTTCCGTCTTTCGTGAAACTGGCGTTGTTTCACGTGGCAGCTGACTAGTGTTCATGGGATGTGAACATTAGCTTGGAAGTGAGGCAGTGGCCTCCTCTCCTCAAGGCTGATGAATAAACGAGTGAGATTAAAACGGCATAAATATTTAAAACGAAAACATTTTTCACCCTCAAATCACACAATGAGTCTTGTTCGGGTATTTAGCATCCCTCTGAGAACTATTTTTAATCAGAGCGGCTGAAGGATTTTCCATCAAGTTTCATCACTTTTTCCCTGACTTTCTACCCTTTTTTCCGGGGCTATGTCTCTGTCTCTTTAACATTCAAAACTCACTTGTCAGTTCTGAAGCACGCCTTGAGTATCAGGATTCCGTCGGTAAGCTCATCTCATTATCCCCCTAAGTGTGTGTGTGCCCCTTGTAAGAGTGCATAACTGACTGTGAGAGAGCGGGTGAGTGATGGGTGTGTAAACCCCCTCCCTTCTCATGCGCTGTTTGAAATAAAGCGACAGATAATCGCAGGGCTCTGGCGAAGCAAGCTCATCTGAGCGCCAATCGATACCAGTGCCATAGCTTCAAAGAAACCCTTCAAAGAGTGGAGAAATAGCCATATGCTCAATGAGCCTTGTGTGTGTGTGTGTGTGTAGTTGTGAGTGTTTGCATGTGTGTGTGTGGAGACAGAGAAATAATAGCTGTGGAGGATCCATGTAAAAACTGCCTTAGTTTAGAAGACTTTAACAGAGCTGACATGAGAAGCTAATGCTATTCAAATTGGACCAAATCAATGCTTCGTGCCTCCATATTATCCTTCTTTAATCTCTTATTTAGCCAACTGACAGCCGATTTGAGCTTTGTATATAAAACAAGTAGGATTCTGCCTCACCAGGACACACACACAGACACACACATGCATACACAGACACTCGAGGTACATATAAATATGACGTAGGCACATGTATGTAGCATCTTTGGGAATATGTCATATATATTTTAGGGTACGTATTTGGTTTAAACCTGAAGTTGAGCATTTCAAATATATACAAATGTTTCTATGTCAAGGTTGGCACGATAAACGAAGTAGATTTGAAAAAAAAATTGGAATATGATGATTCAGCCCGTCAGCCCCGAGAAAAAAACAAAACGTGCCTAAATCATTTCAATAATGAACTGACCAGGTCTGGAGCAGGCTGGAAAAACAAGGTAGTAATCCATGTATTTGTTTTTCGTCATTAAATGCAGCATGATTTCCTGTCAACACGAGGCGAGGGTAACATAAGGGGGGAAGACTCATTCGCAGTGTTAGCAAATATGTGCGGACCACTGCGACCATAAGCAGCTGTTTTCAAAGTGTGAGGCTTGTCTCCCCTTGGTGGCGCCAGAGGACGCCACAGGAGGAGTGGCGCAAGAAAAACTAAACCTAAACCTGAAATAAAAAGGTCTAAAAACTGGTTTGCTCAAGTATAGGCTACATTATTATTGGTGGCGGTAGGTTGTTCTCTACTGCTATTGATCAGTTTAATTTTTGGAAACTAGTGTCAAACTCATGGCCTGCTTAGCCATTTTACGTGGCCCACCAAAATCGATTCAAAATCAAGTAAACAAATGTTTTTTTATGAACAGTAAAAGTGTCATTAACAATCTTATTCTTGATATCGCCAGAATCATTTTTGTTTTTATAGTTTTACTTTTAATTTCTGCAGGTGTGTGAAATAAAAATGAAATCTTCCATCACTGTGGTTCGATGGCCTCATCAAGCTGAAAGGCAGTTTTGATTCGTCAGTGAAAAAAGTTTGAACTGTTGTCTCATTGCGACAGCGGTGTGTGTGTGTGTGTGTGTGTGTGTGTGTGTGTGTGTGTGTGTGTGTGTGTGTGTGTGTGTGTGTGTGTGTTTGTGTGCATCAGCACGTCTAATTAGCAGAGACAAGCAGGTGTAAAAGTGTAATTAATGACACGGTGGTCTGTGGCTATTATCCCTGCGTGAGCTCATCTCAGTGTTTAATTACAAGAACATTCAAAGAATTACAGTTTCACAGCATCGCATCCTCACATTCCCCGCTCGCATACGAAGTCAACTTTAATGAAAAAGGAATTTTACAGGAAAGAAGAGAACCCGTTCGAATGACCGTCCGACCGACCGAACACTTTTAGCCTATTAATAGTTTCACTACTGACGATTCATAATCGGCGCACGAGCTAATGAGCTGGTCCTCCTCTAGAATACAAAAGACACACACACACACGTTGACAGAGATTGAGGGTTGGTGTCGACGTTGTGTCCAATTACCTTCAGAGCCGATGCATCCAAAAGAGAACGCTAATTAGCGTCCGCACACACGTGAACACAAAACACTTGCGGTGACACTCTCACAAATGTGTGTGTGTTTGTGTGTGTGTGCGGAGCGGACACAAATATGCAGATTGATGATCTGAAATGACGTTTATCTTCCCTGTCGAGCGACTTGTTACAGGAATTGTTTCTGTCAGTGTATGATCATCATCATTCACGCTCTCCCCGACCGCCGCGCTCCACAATCATCATGGCATCATCAATAACACGTGTTATTTAGCAATGGCTGTTTTAGCCAAATTGATTTACACTTCAGGAGTGCGTTTGGCTTCATTGAGATGAAAATGATATTAGATGCCAGCCCATGCAAAATGCCTGTCAGGCATTAAGTGGAATGAATGTATTCATTTATGTTTAAGTGTAATCAGTCTCCTGTCTCGGGCCCCTCGCCAACATATACGTGTCTGCACTCGTGCTCCCTCGCCCCGACTCCCTCGCCCCGACTCCCTCGCTCCGTCTCTTGGTAATTGGACAGAGTAATTGGGCCTAATGAATATGTCTACAGCCTGCTTCGTTCACTCTCCATTAAACACAACTGGATTAGATTTACTGTGCTTACTCTAACATCTTAAAGACTCCATCAGTAACCTCTCTGTAACACACACACACACACACACACACACACACACACACACACACACACACACGATTGGCTTAGCACAGGCGATCGAAGGGCTCTCGGTCAATGTCTCCATCGGGAGCGTAATCTATCTGCTCCTCACTAATGAACACTACAATCACTCTTTGCGTATGTGTTTGCCTTCGTGTGTGTGTGTGTGTGTGTGTGTGTGTGGGTGTGTGTGTGTGTGTGTGTGTGTGTGTGTGTGTGTGTGTGTGTGTGTGTGTATTTAACTTAAAACATGTTAAAAATGAGATGATCATTTGACTCACTGAACAAGGCGGGTAAATGTTGGTGTCGTAGGTGTTCTCACACATGATGTCACCAACTTATAACATGATTAGTAAGTTAATAAAACACTGCATGTAATGACTTCCTGACACATTTAGACAGGATTCATGAATAATTACTTTGAACTAATGTTGGTTTGTGGGGTTTTACTTTAGGAAACAGCTGCCATTTGAACTAACTAAAAAAATATATATTTCAGCTGACAACTGTCAACTGGTTATTATCCAACTTTGACCAAAGTACCCGCAAAAACTCTTCATACGCTTCATGCTCTTATGCAGGGCAGAGTGACCCCCCCACACCCTCTGCACGTCACTATGGCGGCCCAGAAGAGTAACTGCAGCAACAGGCTCCTCTCCATGCACTGCAGAACAGAACGATTTAAGACATCTTTTGTTTATTCTGCCATTAGATGTTACAACAGATCCCTGCCTCATGCTTAACATGCACTTTTTACTTTTTGTTTGAATTATTTATTCATGTATTTTTACATGTTTTGTATTTATTGATTGTATACATCCATCCATCAAACTAAAACACTTTTTAAATATAAAAACATAAAGGTTTGTGTAAAACAAGTGCTCATAAAATAACTGAACTGAATCTTTGCAAATCAAGAACTTGTAGTTTCTCTTCCAACAAAAGTTGATGTTTAAATGCTTTTAGTCAAGAACATCAAATCAACAGAAAAAAACTCTGGTTCACTGGAGAAATAGCTAATCAATAATCCAACGCGTCTTTTTTTTTTTCTCAATAATTCAGTACTGGAGTTATATTTTCTACTCTATATAATTCACAACCAAATAGTGCTTTTTCTAGTTCAGTGGGCAGATTCGAGCAAGTGGGTGTCCACCTACACAGACACGGCCAGAGACGAAATTAAAGAAGTGATCACGTTATTAGCAGAAAGAGACGACGCACAGCTACTTGTTCGAAGCTGCTTTCTTGACCGAATCTAAGATTATACTACTTGCTTGTCTTTGTGGGTCAGATCGATAGTAGATTGAGTGAGACTTCATTATTCTTGCCAGAACAACAGTTCATAACACACGATGGCAGCGAATAACAAGATGTCAGTTCAGGTAATGCCCGACTCATGGCTTTTCACCTGAAATGGTTGACAGACGGACAGACGGACAGGCAGGTTTCAGCCTGTGTCCAGTGTTCCTTTTACTAATAAAGATATTGACCATCTGTGAACAACAATGCTGTGTGACTCACTTAAAACACTTCAAACTGCTGGTAGAAGAACGTTGATGGTTGACTCCGACGTTGTCTATTGGGTTAATGATAGAGCGGAGCCAAAGGACACAGCTTGTTTTTACCACTAAGGACAGTTTTCTCAAAAGGGTGACATGGGTCACACCAATGGTGCTTCACATGAAAAGCATGTTTTGTGAGCAACTACTTGTAAAGTCAAACAAACTGTCGAACAACAATGCGGGAGAAGTTGGAATGCAGCTTCAGTTTTATTTGATCCGCCATTTTGACTTTACACTAATTTAAGACCCACCCTGAGCAGATAAGATTGGCTCAGAGGCGGAGCTATTGTTCACCGTCAGCCACTTGAGGTGTCTCTGGTGTCTTGTCATGATAAAGTCCCGCTGTAGAATGATGTTTGTCTCTGTGATTCCAGTATTTGTAATACAGTTGGCTTCACTTGCATGTGAATGTAAAATATATATAATAAATATTTAGATTCATAAATATTTATATTATAATTGAACTCTGTGAGATCAAAAGTATTCCCTCTGCCTGTGTCAGTTAAATTTATTGTAGGTGTGAATAACGCGTTTTCCACAACTATTATTTGCTAACACATTCGTTTTACTTTGACTTTCATGCAGCACAGATGCAGATTCACTCACACATCATCACACTTCCACGGCTCCAACAGCCCTCTGAGTCAAATCCCTTTTGAAAGTGACCAACTGTGACCGTGAAGATCTGTGTTGTCCTCGAAACACAAATGACAACAGGTCGACTTCTGAAACCCCCAAAAATCGAATTGAAACATCACGAGTCTTATCTCATGTTCAATCGCGAAGCCTTTTGGGAAGCTGTTGAGTCATAACACGATGTGACAAACTAATTTTCTCTCTTTCTCTTGTTTTTTTTCCTCCACCCTCCGCCCTCAGTTTGAGGTGTTGAAGTGCTTCTTAAGGTAAGAGATACTGTCGGTTTGTGTTTGCCTTCCTTCTAATTCTGTGATTTTCAAACCCAGCATGCCATCAGCTCTCAGCTCAGTGTGTGTATCCTGTTATGTCCTGAAAATCCATTTTGCTCTGATTTCTTTTCTCACACTCGTACATCAAAAAGGAAGAAAACTCTTACAAAAGCCCCTCATGAAGAAAATAGGGGGACAAATTCACAGCTTCATTTGTTGATAAAAAACTGTTGAGTCCACATCCATTTACTGAACCTCAATGTGTAGCAAGTCTGCTCAGTATATGAAAATGTTTGATTTAATTTCATGTGAGACATCATCTATTTATTAGAAAGTCCCTTTTGACTCGGTAAAATCATTTCCAATTAAATAGATAAATCCAAACAGACTGCAGCAGCTGAACAACAAACAATAGTCAACAAACCTTGTGTTCGAAGCTTATGCTCAAACTTGTGTTCCTGATAGAGATGTATTGTTCTTTCGGGTGACGTCTCTTTTCCGACATCTGTGTATTATATTCAACTATATTATGTTATGTCCATGTGGAGTCTCATTCATCCAGACAATGATTATTCCAAAGTAAAACTAAAGCAGGAAGCGTTTAGGAAGAGCCTTCAGAATAGATTTAGTCGTAGTTTTCTCGATTAAATGTACATTCCGTGAAACCTTTTCTCCTTTTGATCAGTTCATTCTGTGATACCAAAACACTTGAGCTGACAATAATATGAGATTATGACATCCAGAGTTTTTAATACGATACTTCACACTGGAACTATCATATAGATAAATATAAATAGTCATCCCAACTTTCTTACATTTGACAATTTTTCACATATATGAATGACATATAAACACATATAAAAACATTTGGCTTTCCCAGTGAAACCCGTCCATGGACAAACACGTCTTAATGTTGAAGCCCCTGGAGTGAGACCAGGTCAACATTTCAATAAGTGGAAGCAGAAGAAATCGAGGAACTCAGAGACGCTCATTTTAATTTCTGCAGCTTTTTCTAAACAAAGAAAAAAAACTTGCACATAAAAGAACCAAAAAAACCTGCATTCATGAACATTGTTTTACCAAAATGAAGCTCTTAAACTGAGAACCGCAGTGAATATAAATGTTTGTTTACTGTTACTATACTATTACTAGTTCCAACCATTAAACGGAACACCCTTTAAAGGGTTCATGTGAAACCCAACTCTTACTTCTACCGACTCTCTCACGTTTCAATGTCTTGCTCTGCCAGATGCAGTAAGTCCCTCATCATGAGCATGTTTTCAAGTTATTCTTTTAAAGGGAACCTAATGTGCTGATTTAAGTGTCTCTTGAATTATTCTAGGACCTCCATTATACTCATCAGTATTTTTCTTTTTGCCAAAAATTCTCATTGAATAAAGATATTTACATTAGAAAATACGCTTAAGCCCCGCCCACTTAAAATGCACTGTTTTAGCTGAGAAGAAGTCTCATCCAAGCAACCACGCCGACTCTGCTCTCATTGGTCACAAAAACATGAGTTGCATTCAAGGACTCACGTAAATTTCAAACTCAGCCACGAAACTCCCGTTTTGTACATTAAAAACAAATAATAAAAATAAGATTCGCTGCTTAATGTACACATTACAAAAACTCCGAAAGGCAGATGTAAATCTCAACATGTTTCCATAAATATTGTTGTTTTTTTTCTCACAATTAACATGTAGGTACTTGACTGATTTAGGGCACCTCCACCAGAGTGATGTCCGAATTTTTAATTTAAACCGTAATCTTGTTTGGCAAGATTTCAGACGGGAGAGAACTTTATTCAGTAATAACTTCAAATCGGAGCAACGTTATGATGAATGACCTGCTGCATTTTGTAGAGAAAGACTTCAACATTTACAACATGTGAATAAGTCAGGAGAGTTGGGTTTTCACATTAGCTGCCCTTTAATAAAGTTCTCCCCTGTTTAAAATCTTGGCGAACAAGAGGTTACAAGAGCGAAGTCCATTATAGTACAAACAGACCAATCCACACATTAGTTGACCTTTAAGATGTAGATGACTTCTGATTCACTGTACTTCACTTCACCTGACTGAGGTTACATCAATCATTGTAGAATAATAAATAAATGATGATCATCAAGTACAGAGATATTTGTAATCTATTTTTTACCTTTATGTAGAAAGTAATGAATCTGAAACTGATATTTGATATACTAGCTGTATGTTGATGACAATATTTAAGATTAGAAATCTGGTTTGTCTTTTTATGTTTTCAATCAGTTTTCATAAATAAAGATGAAAAAGTTAAGCTAGAAATCAAAACTCCCAGTTGCTGTAAGATGTAGTGAAAACGTCATCACCTTGACAGGTAGCAGAAGCATCGCTGAATTAGCTGGTTCTGGTGTGTTTGTCTGCTCAAGGTTGTGTACGAGTGTGAGATTTCTCAGGATCCTGCCCTTTGCTTTCTAGCTCGCAGTGTTTGGAGTGGACTCTTGTGGGAGCGCATGTAGAGCCTCATTAGCGGCTACATTCTTGGCTCGTGTGTTTGAACTGGAGACTCATTGTGGGCACAAAGTCATATGTTACACTACTGTTGGCCCATCTGCCATGTTGGCCCTGACTTGAGACTTTTTTTTTTTTCTTTTTTAAGAAAAGCTAAATTAGAAAACAGATGGGAGAGATGCTCTTCCTCAGTGTGTGATTCCTCAACAGACACAATTAAGTGAGTGTCTGTGGCTTTTTTGTTTAAACGATGAGTCAGCATTATAATGTTGAGGGATAAACTCAAAAGTGTGTGAACGGTTCACCCACGTCTACGTGCACTACGATTAAGAATGTCGGAAATGCATTTCGACATTGTCTAGTTGTCGCCGATGCTAATGACGTGCACGGAATCAAGCAGATTGTGCAATAAACACATGAGAGGGGTTCCAGGACAGATAAAAATAGGCAAAAGACAAATTTAAATGCAACGCTCGGGCTGTTCTGCTGGCTCAGCGGTGGAAATTCCCCAGGATGATTTATGATTAATCCCGCTTTCAAACAATTAAAAGACAGCACGTATACAACCATGTTTTACAGTCGAGATGACTCTATGAAACACGTCCCTGATCATCTCTATCCACAATCCATTGTTACCTTACACGGCTCTGAACCCTTCAGATTGTTAGTTAAGTTACTATAACTGAAAAGGTTTGTGCAACTTGAGGTGAGGCTCAGGGCTTTATTGATAACTCTTCTTGACCACAGTAATAGATGAACTAACATAAAAGACCACCATCACCATCAGACTCATACTCCCTGTTACAGACAGTTTTATTCAATATTTAATGCTGTCTGCACTAACCACTCCCCCGTGCTGTCGACCTGTATCATCACAAGTTCACTCTGCCCTCACAGATCAACCGTAGATAGATGTGATCAGCCGTCAATGTCATCAAGTGTGACAGTTCCTCGTGTTCTACTCCACTCAATTACTTTGAAACATATGCCACACACACTCCTTTAACTCAAGAGTTGAACCATCATCTCAACAGTCTATGTGTGAAATACTTGCTACAGTCAATCAACACTTTAACTGCCTCGTTCCAATGGTTATACTCAGCAGGAGAAAGGTTAATTATTACGTACAGGAAACATGTCGCACACTGCCTGCGTGTCAATGTTTGTGCATAGATGTGTGATGTTGTTTACTGTGCAGAAGTTATAGCAGCCAATGCCCCACATTTCCTTTGCATCCAACACCTTGTTTCCTAGGTGCGTATTATGGCGTAAACCAATTGAATTGATACAACTTGTTATGTTATAATTGCTAACTTTATTATTTAAAAAACAATTGTAATGTTATAAACATGCATTCATGGAACATGTTATGAATGCTCAATTCAATTCACTTTTAATTAAAAAAAAAAATAATTAAAAAGTAGTTTAAAAAGAATATCTATAATATGCTGTACATTATCATTTTATCTTCATTGAACTGAACAAAATAATGTTTGCATCTTAAAGTACATTCAAATCAATATCAAAATAAGTTTTTATTTCACCTTTGGATGATGAGTCATCGAAGGAACAAGATCATTCAATCAAATGGCAAAATAAGACTTTCCCCCAAATGTTCGCATTTAAATAGTTACTGAGAAACCTTATCATTCAGTACCATTGTGGAACAGCTGCTGCTCTGCATCAAAATAAAGTCAGTTGACAAGATCTTTCTAATGAGGCCTAGTCATGCCACAATATTCGGCTGGAAATTTCAGAGGTGGTATCCCAAGAGTGGGAATTCCAGACTGGGATGCAGCCTGGAACATATTGAATACGAAAGGTGTTTTATTTTGAAAAAAGCCACTGGTTTCAGTCAAGATTACTCAAAATTAAGTGTTATTCATTTGTACAGGTTTTATCTGAAGCTTGTTCTGTGAATCTAATGTGACATTAAGGTCCACTGTGCAAAAAAGGTCTGGAACGACATCTTTAAAGGCTCATTGAAAAAAGAAAACAAGATGAACTATAATTAACAAATAGTGTCATTATTCATGTGTTATATAAGGCTGATACAATAATTCTGTTTTTATAAAACATGATGCCAGATTTACCTTGTGTACGAACAGACTGGGTGAATAATGTGAATGAAACCATGTTATGAACATTATTATGAGTGAAAAATAGTCCTTATAATTAATTCTGTTACAACCATTTGTAATTCATTTCATGATGTCATCAAGAAGATCATCTTCACACATGCTTCAGTAAATCAGTGATCACTTTTGTCTCTTTAAGAATACAACAACTTATGACGCACAGCACAAAAAGCTGCACTGAAATTTTGTCTTTTTTTTTATGTAGATTCATGAACATCTTTAACTCTCTGGGTATTTCCTTCTTTTTTATCTACATTATCTTTCTCTTCAAACAGTGCTAACGCCATGTCTCTTCTTCTCATGTCTATTTTGGTTCCCATCCACTCTCCACCATGTTCCTCCCCCTCTTCATTCTCATTTTGATTTCAACTCCAGACATCTTCAGCAGTAGGTGCTGCAGATGGGAGAGGTAGATAAAATAGGGTGAGTAGGAGGCAAAGAAGGGAAGGAGCCAAGGGAATATGGCAGACTGCGAGAACGGAGAAAGATTAATAGATCAAGCAAAGCGGAGCATGATGAAAGTTTGGAATAGAATGGGGAGTAAAGGAAATAAAAGGAGAGTGAGGTGGGGTCATGGTAAGATGGGCGTGAATAAGAAGGGAGGAAGTTGAAGATGATCCTGGATGACCAGCAGGTTCTGTCCAGTTGTGCCCCGAAGAAGCTATTTCAGTGCTGGGCGGAATCATGGAAGTGGCGTGGACGGGAGGATCGGGAGCAGGTGAAGCGAAAGAGTGAAAAGCTGAGACGCAGGAGGGAACGAAGTCAGAAACGGGTTGAAGGGAAATGCGGAGAGATCCATGGATGGATGGATTGATGAAATACGTGTGCAGCACAAGAAGTGTTTGGAAGACATTTACGGGAGGACACTGGCTGCACGGAGTTAAGAAGGATAATAAGGCCATATCTCATGCCTGGGCTGCTGTATGTTTGTGCACACCAGCTGTCCACGTGGGCTGTGTGTGTGTTGTGCCTGAAAAGCTCACACCAAAACAGCCGTTGTCCTATTAGGGATCCCCTTTTACTAGATGACTTATGTGGGCCTTTTTTCTTACCCACAGGTTGACAGCTGATGTGCAGAAGCACGCACTTTAGAAGCCAACAGCAGCACACCAGCATGACTCAGAGCAGCAAACCTCATTTATTTAAAAAAAATATGTAACATATGACGTGGGTCATAGATTTTTCTTTATCAACATTTATAAAATAGTTAATATATCTCAATGTTCAGGAAAATAAATTAAACTGACAACAATTGTTTATTTCAATGACATTTTACACTTTCATTTTATTGATTCTACCAGAGGACTTATTTACAAAATGCAGGTCTCGGCACCGCTCACATTATTCTCACCGTGACTTTTTATGATGGGCTGTTTTGTCCATAACAGAGGGTTTAACCGTGCGGTGGAAGACTTTCAATTGTTAGCAACTATTAAATGTTCTGTATCAGTAGTAGTAATAATGAGTAGTAGGTGCATAGTAGGTGACATTCCCAATAACCTCAAAATGGCCTCTGTGTACTTGAATATCTGGACTCCAGAAGAGACCAGAGATGTCTCCAGAGGTGCTGGACGATCTAGCTGACATGGCTTAGTGGGAGGAAGTAACAATAGACAATGTCTCGGATGTGCTTGATTAGGTCCAGTGGGGGGACAGGAGGGCCAGTCCGGAGCATTAATGTCTTCATCACGAAGAACGATCTGCAGCCACAGGACACTGAGCAGTGTCCTCTTTAAAGGAAGTCAGGTGACCTCAAGAGAGCATGCAGCCCTCCAAGAAGAGACCTCTCGAGACCATTAGGGCTCAGTACGAACTCGCATTGTGGAGACCCTCAAAAGGTTCTTGTTGGTATCTCCAGACAGAAGGTTCCAGAATAGCAGTAACTTGCATAGTGAAGAACTATCCATAGACTTTTCTGAGAGTAAATTCTCACGCTCATGAAACTACATCAACAGCCCGTCACACTCGTTCAACTCACTAGCAGTCAATAACTGCACAGGTGCGACACACTCGCCGGCGATCCGAGGGTTCAGAACCTGATCACCCTACCTTTCTACTTTGTCCAGAACCAATTGGGAAAAAGAGCACGGAATCCATATCCGATTGGCTCATTATAGCGGTAAGACAAGGATCCTCAGCGAAGCTTCTGGAGTGTTTATTGCGCAATTTATTTTTTTGGACAGTTTGGACAACTCATATCAAAGGTTTGATCGGACCAGTTTATCGGTCACTGCTCTGTAAGGAAACAGCGTCACTGAGGGAGTTGCAGTGACTAAGAATCAGGTATAAACCGGTGCTAGGAAGCTCTTGAAGTTGTTGCTGGAGTTTAAGAAAAGTTGGATAACTATTTGAATAGTATAAAATTAAAAATGAAAGTTAGGTAAACAGTGAGACTTTCTTGTTTTGTCATGATAGCTACATGAAAACCATTTTCCATTCTTCGATGACCCTTGGGATTGGCTCCGACCTGACCTATCAGAAAGCACGAGGTGCTTCTTGAATGCTCCTCCACGGATGCCAAATCTAAATTAAATTCGAGGGAACAGGAGGTACAGAAAGTGAATGCAAGTGAGTAGATTGGCAGCGAGCATGTCTTCAGGATGGGGGTCTTTCTGCCATAGATAACTTTGTCTCACAGGTGCCATGGCAACTAGAATGAGATAGCACCTTCTCTGTGATGATATGTTTCTAAAGGTTGACAATTGATGAATCAGTCACATCACCTCTGATCCAGTGTCAGATTAGGGTTACCAGTCTGGTTGCAACTGGACTGTCGTCATAAAGCTTCATTTAAAGTATAAAGGGAGTGGCGTCCAGACGCACGATCCACTAAAGAAGAGTAGAAAAGAGATGGTCAATGAAAAAAATAATAGTCTCCAAAAAAACAATTAACAACAGGCGCTGACAAAAAGGTTCATGGTAAATTAGAGAGTGCAGAGAAATCTCAGAGCCAAATATTCAATGGACGTATGAGGGTGTGAGGAAGAGTCTTACCAGGCAGAACTGAAGCTGAGGACGGAGTATACGAAGGGCAGGAGAGTCCAGGGTGGTTCAAAAAAAGCTTGTAAAACAGCTCAACTGACTTGTCTGTCCGCTGTGATGGGGAAACATCTTTGCTCACCATGATGCAATGTGCAAGCGCTTTCATTGGCTTCTTCTTTGTTTTTTATGAAGGCACTAGCTCACACCTGGGAAAAGTGCAGCTAAACATTTTATTTCAAGTTTATTATTGTATTAAATCTAAATAAAAAATGTTTTGTATTTTTTATTCAGATTTCTTTGACTTTTTGTGTAACTTTAGTATGTTCAGACAAAAAGGTGATTTTTCTATGAGTTTTTTTTACACAAAAGGTTTATACTTTTTTTTTGTTGCTATAATAAGGTTTATTTTATGTTGTGATTTCTTTCTTTACTATTCTTACTTGCTTTGTTTTTTTAAGTTTTTCTCCAATATTTTTGCTCTTCGCTCCTCTCTTTTGGATTGAAACAGTCACAGTATATAATGTGGCCGAAATAACCCAGGAAAAAAGGGCCATGTAATCTAGATTTAAATATTTCTTTGTCCCTTTAACATGCCTGCATGAACGTTAAAGCGTTACATTCTGAAAAATCATGCGGCAGCCCAAACGTTGGAGTAGTTTTGACTTTTAAAAGTTGCTTAATATTTAAGCTACATATTTCCAATTTAGTTTGAAAGGATGAGACGCAGCTTATGAGAATGAGCTTTTTCAATTAGAGAGTAGCCAGTGTATTGAGGGA
The DNA here is from genome assembly GCF_982586985.1 of Callionymus lyra. NCBI lineage: Eukaryota > Metazoa > Chordata > Actinopteri > Syngnathiformes > Callionymidae > Callionymus > Callionymus lyra. Next base: position 26,825,241 of record NC_141818.1, read on the forward strand.
CACCAACAAAAACCATGTGTGCACAAGACCAAGACAAGGGTCTCCTGAAGGTGTTCTTGAACATTTTTCTTCCATCCTCACAGTTTCTTCAGCCTCTTCAAAGTCACATTTTCCCAAAGAAGAAACTCAAAAATCCTTTGAATCTGTTTCTAATATAATGTTGAGTCTGAAAGTATCTTCGCTTGATGGAAACAGTTTGATTCACAATGTTGGTGTAGTAGTCAGTGTGAGTAGGACCAGGGTCAGGGACCCCTCCTACACAGTTGCAAGTTAGGATTCATTTCATCATGTGAATCATGCAAAATCCTAGTCGGTTCCTTCTAATAACATCCAGGAAAATGACAATGTTTTTCAATTTAAACCCTATTCTAGAGGCTGCCCATATACAAAACATTAAATGGAATTTTAACATGCAGACATGACTCTACGAGGGGCATTAAAGGTCTAATAGGTGCACGTGTCAACTGCTGTGTTGATGAAGCAGGCTCCTAACAAAGGGCAAAGAGGCTGTGGGGACTTTGTTAAGAATAATTCATATCAAATCGGAAATGCCGCAACTCGTCTTAATTGTTTGGCCTTTTGGCCAAAACTTTAGAATCAATTCATAAGTCTCAGCTGATCTTCTTGTATGATCTTGCAGTTTTTTTTAGCTCCGTTTCCAGCTCCGAGCAGGTGTCTGAGTGCTGTATAATCACTCGCCTCAGGAGGTTGTGCAATTGCAAGAGGTTTTTAAAAAATGACATTATTTCTTGCAAAGCTTTGCAGTTTGAAACAACTTGATAAGCTTCCCTCAGATGATTAAAACATTCCACTCTTTTAACACTTTCTTGTTTGATTTTAAATATTTTCAAACCAATAGATAAAACCTTTCACCTTCTAAAAGCCTCCTCACAGTGAGACTCACCTGCGATATAACCATCACCTGCAAGTCTCCAGCTTACAGAACAAAAATCGTTTTCTTTATTCAAGTTTAAAGCAAAGTCAAAACTGTTCCAATTTCCTCTTGTCCTTTAAAGTGCAAGTTACTGTACTGTCGCCATTGTGACATTTTGTCTCTAGAATGAAGACTGACCCCTCAGACGTCTAACCTTTCTGAGTCAAAACAATATTGAGATTGAAGTAAATGAAGTGATATATCGATAGCTGCGCGGATCCAAGGTGGAGAAGCCTTTCATGTGAAGAATATGGGGCAGCTATATCAGTGATGGGGGATAGGCAAAAAATAAAAGGGGGGAAAATGGGTCACTTTTGCAGAGGGAGTTTGAGACTTCATTAGGAGATGCTCTGAAAAGGTTCTGTGGGTATTCTAATTCCATCGCAATTCCCACTTTGAACTCGCAAACTTCATATCTCTCGCCGTAAACATGAGCAGGTGTCGTGTATAGACCACCTGGCTTGGGTTACATCATGATTCAATAATGTTCCGAGGTGCTGACATTTGTTATCCAGAGCTGTGCTGACAAGCGAAGAAGTCATTGTTGCTGTAATTTGACTTTGAGCCGTGCAAAGGAATTAGCTGTACTGTGTAATTGAGCCTTTCAAAGATGATGGCTGAGCAGATGGAACATGGCGAATCTCTGCGAGAATTTCTCCACCCTTCCTCCATCTCATTGCTCATTTGCCCTTTTTTCATGTAATTCCGCTCACCTCTCATACAAGCCATAACTCTTGTAATTTCTCCTGCTCCCCCTCTGCATTGTAGGCATTTTCTTTTACCTCTCCCGCTCTCTCAGTCATTTGTTCTTTTAGCCTCAAGCTCAGAGGCATCTAATTTGTCTGTTAAAGTAGGACATCCATGAGCAATTTGTCGCACCTAACAAATGATCATTCTCAATTGTCACCATAAATCCATGTGTGTGAGAACAGCCGAGCACACAATGGCATCCGGAGCACCCTTGCAGTGTTTTCAAGACGTACCGACTAAAATAACCCTTAAATATTAAAAGATTAACTATTTCATGGGTATTTAAACATTCTTAGAACAGCATGTGTTGTTATTATTAATTACATTATTGTGATCTTCCTTGGTGGTGCCTGAAAGTCAAATTTCATTCATTCCATATGGTGTTCAAATCACGATCAAAATCCCACATCTGAGATCAGATTCCTCATTATAGAAGTGCTGTGACTTCATCTGGTTCTGTTGAAATATTAAACAAGACTTTTAAAAAAAAATTGACTCCACACATCGCTACAGTCAAGTCAAAATCCAAGATTCCGGACAATGACCCAACCTAGAGTTAACTTGCTTTTTGTCCGTTATTTCACCAATTTAACTTGATACTGACTGTACCAGTGAAACTAAACCACCATGATTTAAGTTGTTGTCTTGCATGAGCATCGTACATCACTGGCTGTGAGGATAAATTCTGTCTCTTGAGTCAATATTGTTTATTCTAAGAGACGAATAAATATGTAATACGAAGTAATATGTTTTTCCTCATGTGATTCTACTTATATACATGTGTTCATCATATTGACACATTGACATTTTATGTGTGAGATGCACTTTTGTCAAAAGATTCAGAGTCAGTGTAGGTGTCTGCATGCAAAACTTACTTTTGCAGAGGTACACGTAACATTAACTGCACTGCTCTGGTAACTTGATTTCTCTTTGAATCACTCCTTTTTGGCCAGCTTGTCTGAAACATGAATAATCTTTTTGGGTCGAGGCTGTTGCAGATCAGTTCAGTGAGATCTTGGTTCGCGTTGGTAACAGGGACTTCTCCTTGATGGAACCGTCAGTGCAGACTCATTCAGTTACTTTTTTGTCAAACTTTCATTTGAATTTCTTCAAACATATATTTTGCTTTGGTGCCTGATGTGGGGTGATGAGGCTGTCTGAGGGTTAGTCTGAGGATTCAAGCACTTAGCTTTCACCCAGAGAGTTGAAAGAAAAATCATCTTCAGGAGCTGCTGGGCTTGACAAAATAAAAGCCCAATTTAATTAGGGAGTCAGAACAGTGGTTGTGGTCGTTAGTTAACTAACTTCTCGCCACAACAGCAGAGATGGAAGATACAGTTCTTGTTACACAGCAAGTTTTGTCATTTTTAACGTTGGTACACTTTGATTTTGCGAAATGGAAACTAAAACTAAAATCCAGAAAATCACATTGCATATTTTTTTGGATAATTTATTTCAGTGTTATTGCATGGTATTTATATTTATTAGCAATAAAAGCAGTATCTATTTACTGGCACAGAAACCTTTGATTACAGAGATCAGGTGTTCCATGTAGTTTTTGACCAGGTTTGCTCACACTGCAGCAGAGATTTTGACCTTCACTCCTCCATACAGATCATTCAGGCTTCAGAGTTGTTGCTGGATATTTAGTTCCGTCCAAAGATTTGGATAGGCTTGGTCAGTCAGACCTTGAAATGTTTCTTATGGATTCACTCCTCAGTTGCTGTATGGCTGTGTGTTTCGGGTTGTTGTCATTCTGGAAGACAACTTGAAACCTCTTACTGAGTGAAGAAGGATAATGGCCAAGGTCTTCCAAAATGTGGCCCCTTCATCCTACCTTCAATGCAGGGAAGTTGTCCTGTCCTTTTTATAGAAATGCCTACCCAAAGAAAAGTTTCTTGTGGTTGTACTCATCATTTTTTTCTCCAAACATAAAGCTATCGAATAGAATAGAATAAAAGGACCATTTCCCAGTCGCCCATTGGATCAACCTGATGGTCATTGACTTTTGACGGGCCTGGACATGCACTGGCTTAAGTGGAGCTGTGTGCGCTGCAGGCTTTTAATCCATGGCGACGTGGTGTATAACTAATGTCCCAGCTCTCTGCAGGTCATTGATGTACATCTGACCTCATATCTCACCTTCTTTCCTGATAATTGATGCCTTGCAAGGTGTGATCTTGCAAAGGAGCCCCAGACTAAGGAGATTGACCATCAGCTGTAACCTCTTACATTTACTAATAATTGCATCAACACTTGTTGACTTCTCAACAAGCTGCTTGTCAATAGTCCTGTTGACCTTGCGCAATAAGCACTAAATATGCACACTCAAATGGCCAGAAAATTGAGTGTGGATCGATGGACACTTTCCACCTTCAGCGACCGCCATCTTAGTAAGTAAGTAAGTAAGTAATTTATATTTATAGAGCGCTTTTTCCTAGACCAAGCCTGGAAGAATTGCTCTTCTCTGGTCCTGAACCGTGTGCGAGGAACCATCAGTAGATTCTGATCCACAGACCTAAGAGCCCGAGCTGGGGTGTAAGGCTGGATCAGATCAATGATGTAAGGAGGAGCTTTACCATGAAGAGTTCCGAAAGTAAGAACCAGAATTTTAAAGTTGATCCAGAGTTGAGGCAGTACTTGGGTGACTTAGGTCAGTTGGTCAAACTGAGCCTGAGAAACCTGGGTGTTGTATTTGACAAATGTATATCTCTAGTTCAACACTGCAGAAAACTGACCAGAAACTGTTTCCTTCAACTGAGAAAAATCTCTAAACTTAGGAAAATGTTGTCACAACATGATCTGGAGCTTGTAATCCATTCGTTGTGTCTTCTCATCTGGACTATTGCAACAGTTTGTTTTCATGTCTTAAGAAGGAGCTGTCTCGCCTGCAGTCAATACAAAACTCTGCAGCGAGAATTCTGACCCACTCAGGTAGAAGAACTCACATTACTCCCATCCCTAAAACTCTTCACTAGCTTTCAGTTTCTTTCAGGATCAACTTTTAGTGACGTAGATGACGATAAACGGAAGATACGTCACTGACCATGCGTCATCAGAGCAGATACCGGCGTAAATGTCTCAAGAAAACACTAATTTTACCACAAAACAATATAGCAACAGTGATTGTGTTTGATTTGAGACAGTACTATCTGTCGAAAATTTGCACACTTGCCAAGTTCGTGCACTTAATGTCTACTATAAACCAGTGCACTCGTGCGTGATATGGGACACAGCCATGTCGTCAGTGAGGAATTTACGTTTAGTGCATCCAAGTCACTAAGATGGCGGCCATTAAGAGTGGAAAGTGTACATTGATCCACACTCAATTTTCTTGCCGTTTGAGTGAGTCGTTTGAGTGCGCCACTTTTGCCCTCTGCTCATTGTGAATGCACTTGCATACTCAAAATATTAAGTGTAAGTGCACTACCAGCTATTTGGGACACACCATTAGTCTGTAAGAGACAAAATTCTTACTTTTTGGTAGGTGTCATGCAATAATATGCAAATAAAAGAATATAATGTGATTTTCTAGATTTAATTTTTGGATGACTTCTCTCACAGTTGAACTGTGACAATACTCGTTTGCCCTATTGTAGCTATTCTGCCTCGTGATGGAATTTTTAACCACTGATCTAGCATGTGAGGGTTAAACTGCACAAATCCTTGATTAACTGATAACATGTTATTGCAGAACAAATTTTTCATTACGATTCTAATACTTTTCAGTGTAGGATTCTGTGAAATACCAAATGCCAAGGGTCAAATCATAGTTATCTCAAGACACTTTGAAGTTCATATAACACTTTATGAGAGAAAAGAAGAACTGGTGAGTGATTCGCAGTGAACGACAGTGGATTTTTGGAACAACTATCTATAGTCCTATTCTAACGGGAAAAGTATTTCCTTGGGACCTCTGTGTTTTGTAAATGACCCCCCCTCCTCTGCGTTATTTTAAGTGCATTCACAAAGGATAAGCGATGCCGGTAAAATAGTCATTTTTATTGACATTACCTAGAGATACATATGTAAAAAGCGCAATTACTGAAAGAGAAAGTTAGTGTAACCAAGTGTTCTTCTTTTAGAGAAGATGAAGTGGACAACCGTTTATTTTCTTTCGTTTCACAACCTGTGCAGATGCTCAACAGCAAGAGCCCTGCCCTGCACATAAATTTGCCCCAAAATTATTCTTACAGAAGAGACATAGTCTGTTACAGTAGTGTAACCGAGTGTGTTCGTGTGGGGAAACAACAAGGCTGGAACTTAGTTTGTAGCTGTGCAGTGCGCACGTCTTCTTTACTTTCGTCATGTGGAACACACCCCCAACAACAACAAACTCGATCTACTTCCTTTTCAACCCCTTCAAAATAAAACAGCAGAGGTAAATATAAACACAATGGCGAGTGCCTAGAAGTCCTTTAGAGTGGCATATGCGACATTCAGAATTAAAAATGCAGACATTCAGATTCACACGGGACTAGTATTATCACCAGACGTCTGTGAATTACAGTCTGTAATTTGCGGCGGAATTATTACATTACAAATCACAGACATGGCACATTCGCGCGGGATTTAAACTGAGACATTCTCCGCAATTATTACAAATTACCAAAGGTCTCCAGGTAATACTTATCCTGTGCGAATAGGACATAGGTATAAGGAACGTATCATGCTAGAAGGCTAAGTAGTTCGGATTAGATCTGTCATGTATGTTGGTGCTAGACCATGTAAAGCTTTGGAGGTTAAGAGAAGGATTTTAATTACATTTTAAATTCTCCTAAAAGGCAATGTTAATGTGATCACAACTCTTAGTCTTAACACCAGCTCAGAGTTCCATATGAGCTGAAGAGTTATTAGATACTTATTTAACAGATATGAACTACACTAGTCAAAAATACATGAGTATTCCAGCAGCAGCCAAGGGATGGTAAGTCCTGTTTTGTATTTGAGCAAGGTGAAAGTAGGCCGTCCATGAGATTTGGTTATGTATGAGTTAAGGTCCTGATCAAAGCATCCCCAAATTTATTTTCAGTGGTGCTAGCAGCAGGACCAAGTATATTATGAAAGGCTCTATTATTTGTTAGGGATCGTTAGAGATGTTGTGGACCGACTAGTAAAACCTCAGTTTTGAGTGTAGTTGTTTTGAGCTTCTTCCTTTCATCTCACGTCATCGATAAATATGATTGGATGACATCAGCATAACATTGAGAATATATTTGTTTATGTCTATTCTGAATAAATGGCGTAGTGGAAGCATAACGCTCATGAAAAGGAGTGGGACAAGAACAGAGCCTTGTGGGATACTATAGGTGATATACACGTATATCGTTTTTTCTTTAGCCTTTTAAACCGGTTTAAAGCTGCTCCATGTAAACCTACTTGTTTATCTAGTCTGTAGAAGGATTTGGTGGTCAACGCTGTCAAATGCAGTACTAAGGTTCAGAAGAACAAGAACTGAAAGACTGATCAGAGGCCATTAGCAGGTCATTACTAACTTTTACTAGGGAGGTCTCTGAGCTGTGGTGTTCCTTAAAACCAGACTGATGCTGTTCAAATAGATCGTTGTCATGGAGATAATCACAGAGCTGACTCGCAACCACTTTCTCCAGAATCTTTGAAATGAAGACATTAGAAAAGCCCATGGTTTGTGAGAACCCCTGGATCAAGAGTGCGCGACAATAATTTAGGCACTTTTAGTTCGTACATCACGATCAACCTAGAATTAATCGCAGACATGTTCGTCCCTTTCCACGCCCTCATTTACATATTTAAATAAAATTTAAATGAAGCAGAGTCCGTGATTTTTCTCCCTGCGATCAGAAGAAAACAAATAAAAAAATGAATGTAAACTGGATTAATCATTTATATTCCTTCATTTAAACATTTCTGACATGGATCACATGCTTACATTTAAATAGTGCAGACGAGCTCTGGTGTAAATGTTAATATTTTATATACACAGTTATTAACGTGAATACTTTATTTACAGACGATCAGGGGCTTATTTGAAACGTTTCAAAATTAGTTTAACAAGAATAAAAGTGTAAATCAGTGACTTAAAGAGTATTGATGATGAAGATGATCTGATCGTCTGAGTTTCATATAAATGTGTGATGCAACTGCAACACACATGCGACTTCTTATTACATTAATAAAATAAAAACATTCCGTGTACAAATGACAAATCAGGTGACAGTGTATTTATATAGGTGTGTTGTTCAAAGATAGTTTCATTCTGCAGCTTCACTTTGATCAAACGTTCTTTCACAAAAAATCTTTTGTCGACTTATAAAAACAAGTTCATAATTACTTTAATATTTTTTTTCTGAATAGCGTAAAATAGTGGATTAAAACATTCATTATAAAATGATCAATATTTTCTTCATGAAAACAGATCATCAATTTTGGTGGAAGAGAACATATAGTGTAACTACAACTACTGTGTGTTAATTTATGATCAATATTGATCGATAATCTGATGAACATCACAACGTGACTAGTGAGGCTATTGTAACAGTTTATTTTCATGTCTTATCAAGAAGGCGCTGTCTCGCCTGCAGTTGATTCAGAACTCTGCAGCGAGAATTCTGACCCGCTCCACTAGAAGAACTCACATTTCTCCGATCCTTAAAACTCTTCACTGGCTTCCAGTTTCTTTCAGAATCAACTTTAAAAGTTCTTACTTTCAGATCTATTCATGGTCAGGCTCCTCCTTAAATCACTGATCTGATCCAGCCTTACACCCCCAGCTCGGGCTCTGAGGTCCTAAGCTTTGGAACGATCTTCCTCTCGCTTTGCGCTTGATTGAGTCTACTGACTCCTTCAAGAAACATCTTAAGACGTTTCTATTTGTTCAGGCTTTTCCTTGATTTTCTGGAACTCCTGTTGTGTTATCAGTTTTATCTTGATCTTTAAAGTATATACTTTATTGAGTATTGTTTTGAATGTTTAAGCGCTTTGTGACCCTGGTCTGGAAAAGCGCTATACAAATAAAAATTACTTACTTACTTACATGCATCTGAACAGCTGATCCAGGCGTAGCGACCTACAGACCTTGTGGGAATTATTAACTTTTTACCGTTCTTTTCAGGATTGATACATATGGACTTTGACGCGAATGGAGGCTCAGCACGTTTTTTGTGCGTACAACCCTTTAGTACATGAGGCCCCTGAGCTTTTAGCGTCCAGACTCAGTATGGCAAGGAGAGTGGCACATCTGATCATTTTCTAACTCTAACCGATAATGGCTGGAACTTCAAAAACATCACATTCAATAAAGTTATAAATGTTGCAAAATATGCGATCTGGGTCAGGTTCAATCTCTGGATTTAGATCATTTTCAGTCAAAAGAAAAGCTGGAACTCTAATCACGTGTAGACAAGAGGAGTCTCCTGGCTTTAATTATAATAAAGAGAATCAAATACTTCCCAATGGGAATCCCACGAGAACCCCTGCTGTGATCTGAAGCAAGTTCTGCAACATGCTCGGTCCAGACGACGGACCGCTGGCTGGACGGCCTTCATTACTGGTGCTGGTCAGTGCAGGTGAACCGGTCTTGCTAACAAGCCGCTAACCAACCAGAGAGGGAAACAGCAGCGTGACATGATGGAGGAGAAAAAAAAACCTGAGCCTGCAACATGACGGTAACTGGAGACGATAACAGCCTCTTTTCCCATCTGTTTTCACAAACGCTTGTCAGATCGCCGCCGAGAAAACAGAGTGAAAGCGGAGGATAATTAGTGGAGCGTTGTGTCATCTCCCTAAAACAAGATCACACTTGGTGTTCCTCACTCACCTGCACCAACACTTGTGCCTGTCTAACTGCAGCAGTCCTGTGGGGAGAGGGGTTGCCCTATTACCCAGCAGCCCATGCATTTTTCAACTCCAGGCAGGAAGTGGTGGAGGAAACCTATTTAGTTTGCGAGACAGGCGCTGACATCAAACGTGTTTATAGGGCACGATCCAATTTTAATGCCGAGTTCTCTGGAATTTATTTGATATTGCATTGTTGACGAGGTTTACATCAGCTAATCCTGCGCGTGAGTTATGCTGACGTCATCGCTTCGCCACTGACGGCGGGGTAGCAGCGCGTGCTGGTGGCGAAAGCGTGCTATTGCATGTTGTTCCACTTTATTATCACATGCTCTCGTAAGTAAGTAAGTAAGTAATATATATTTATATAGCGCTTTTCCAGACCAGGGTCACAAAGCGCTTTAACAATCAAAACAATACTCAAAACAGTACATACTTCAAAGATCAAGACAACACCGAGAACAACACAGGAGTTCGAGAAATTCAAGGAAAAGCCTGCACAAATAGAAACGTCTTAAGATGTTTCTTAAAGGAGTCAGTAGACTCGTGTATATAGGTTTCTATTATTTAATTCACACAAACATCATTTAAGTTAAAATAAATGAAGGCCGAAAAGAATTAATTAAGTAAGTATTTAGGAATATATTTCCACATTAATCCGAGATGTTTCTTTAACTTCAATTTAATTATCGCATTAGAATATAACAAGACCAAACATAAATAATATCAAAAGAAATAAAACTGACGGTATGGTCGACAGCACCGGAAAAACATTAACCTTAACAGGATATAAAATATCATCCATCGATCAGTTGGGTCTGTAACAAGAACACAAACAGTAATAACATGATAACAAACTAAATAACAAAAAAAAAAATGTGTTCACTGAAAAAAGGGGATAAATAATAAGAAATGTTCTTCTCTTATTTAACTTTCTATTATCTTGTAAAGTAACAAATACAAATAATAAATATAAAATCAAAAACACATTCAGATTTTTTGTAAAACTCCTAGTTTTAGTTTAGGTGGTATTAAAACATAGCATATTAGAGTGTGCCAGTTAAAACAAAGAATCAATTAACTTGTGTACGTTTCCTTTAAGACTTTATTTCAAAGACACACAGAGAAAGATTAATGATTTTCAATGGCATGGGGGATTTGGTAACCTGTGAAGCACGTTCCATGGTTGTCAGCTGGGCCTCCGACCCTCAGTGAGACAGTAGAGAAAATATTGTATTGTTTTTTCTTAGATTTGAAATCAACCTGCTGAGGACACCCAAAGGTCAAGAAAAGTTACTTTGAGTTGTACTGACTCTTGGGCTTTAAACCATCATTATAGAATAAAGATAATAACTCAAATAATTGTTGCGTTAAGAGGAACGGTCTGAGACAATTACTCCTTTGGTCTAGTCATTGTGTTGTTCTGCTTTTTTTTTTTTAAGAGAAAACTATGCAGCCGACTTCTCTGCATCACATTAAGACAAGATTAAAGCAAATATATTCTTGTAGTCACAGGTAAATTGCTGCTTCAAGTGCCGGGTCAACCAGTGCCATCAGGGTTTCCAACTGTTGATTCATTCCCAGCACATATGCCTCTCATCTTACATGTAGCTCTCAAGAAGCAAGCATGAAACCCTTAAAAGCCTTAAAAGCTCCGGCGATAAGTGTTCAGCTGCAGTTGTCCATTTCCCCCGACCTGCATCTGAAACTGTTGCAGCTCTGGCATAAATGCAAGTGCAGGCAAAGACAGAGCTAAAAAGCCGGAGTTGGTTTCCGGAGTTCTGAAGGGCTAAGACTCTATTCTAATCCCTTTTCACTTTTCCTTCTCTTCACCTCCTCTGCCCTCTAAACCCCACTCTCTCTCTTTTTCTGTCTCCTGCAGGAGAATTCGGAGGAGATTTCCTACTTTCGTCGTCAAAGATGAAACAGCCCTGCGGTCCTGTTTACTGAAACAGGTAAAAGAGTCTTAAGTTCAAAACCAAAATGTATATGGGGGTTCTGAGGCCCAATTTGAAAGCAATGTTTGTATGTGAAGCATTAATGAAATGTGGAGGAAAATAAATCCATGTGTTTACTAACAAGCCGATTATTTCTTAAAATCAGCATTTTTTATATAATTAATGATGGAAAAAAAGCTTTTTTTAAATTTCAAAATAACATTATCATCTTATTTTAAAAAATGTAACAAGATCTTTCAACTCTTTACATTAAATATATATATAGTATCAAATAAAAACATCTGTATTTTAGTTAATAAAGAAAAAAGTCATTCAAATTAAAGTATTTTCTTGTAAAGACTTTTTATATTGGAATAATTTCTAGCTTATCGTGACATTCACTTGTAGCTTAAAACTGAATTTATGTATAAATATAAAAGTATTTATTTTCAACGGAGGTGATTGATTTAATAAATAAATTAGCTATAAGGGGAAGATGTGGTACAATGTATGTGTATAACTGGTCAAATTACAGCATAGGGAAACACTTTGATTCAGTTAAACAGGAGCGGTTTGACGGCTCGTGTTGCTAACATGTCACCTTGTTATTTGTCATTAGAAAAACTTAACTTTCGTCTTGGAAACCCTGACAACTTGCACAACATACACAGAGAATATCAGGACACAGAAAGAGAAAGACTTTGTCCTATGAGACGGCAGCAGCTTGTGGAAACTCTGACAACAGGATGAATGTTTAACAACACATCAACTCCCTGCAGAAGCTAATCCGCTACTGCAAAGACATGCGAAGAGACAGACGAGTAGATAAGACAAGACAGAGCGGGGATCCCAGGACGTGTTTTAAAAATACAGCCTTCTGATACATTATTGAATATTTGGCACTCCAACGCATCACTGAGCTTTCCTCTCATGTTAGTGCTGAGGCTGGCCTCGCGTCACTATTCTATATTTAAATAAGTGGCTCACTCTGGTACATGTGCTGCGTTCTTTAATGTGGCACTTTCCTGTTCTGAAGACAAGCACAGAGTTTTGGTCTTATGTGAGTCATCTAAGCAAACCCAACTGAACTGTTTCTGTTATACAACCAGCAACATGGCCTACATTTGCTTGTTTTGATATTGAAGACGATTATTCTTTGTCTGTTAGAAATATCAGAATTGTATGATGCGAGTTCAACTCATATTATTGAACTTCCTGACCTGGTTTTATGACTACCGCAGTACTACTTTTGACCCACAGATGGCGCCAGGGCAGCGCTCGCGACCTCGCTGGCTGTGGTTTCGTTTCAGCTTTAAAATTATGATTCTTTCTGCTTGTCGTTGTTCAAGTGGTCCGCTGAAACCCACTCTGAAAATCTTTTCATCTCTCGTTGCAGCTCTTCATGTCAACATCCAGACCAAGAATGCACCGTGAGTGACAGTAAGATAGTTGTCTCCTCCTTTGTGTTTCTGCATTATGGTCATTTTTTGGGGTTCACACTGGCACTGACCGGAACTCTTTAGAGACTTCATACCATTTCAAGGGTTTGTTTTTTGTCATGTTCTGACAGATGTTGGAACAACAACATTAGCCCTGTGGCTGCCAGGATGAGAGGTTGCCATGGCGACTGTCAGTTGAGTGCTGGGGAGGCCAAAGTCGACTACGAGGGTGCTGAGGATGAGGGGGTAGATTTGGAAATCAAGTGCTTTTGGCCCGTGCGTTTGTGTGGTGCTCCTGAAAGTGTGTTGTTGTTCTTAATTTAACATGTGGAGCAAGACGTTTCCCTTGATGACATCAGCATGATCGCTTTACACATTGTTGATAGATGTGATGAGGAGTTTGGATGAATGGAACACACTTATAGAGCTGTCAATCACATCTTAAATGGCATTAAGATGTGATTCAGGAATCCACTCAAAGAGACAATTTCACTTGTGTTGTAAAAAGGCAAATCATTTGAACAGCTATTTTTAAACTTCTAATTGAATAACTTTTCTATTCTGTGTCTCTTATGTCAACATATTTCTTATTAAAATAGTTGATCACCTTTTAAACCCTTCCTTGCAGTGAGTGAATTGTGAACCTGCAAGTTATTTCAAGGTCGGGCGTCCATGGTTAAGGATTTATTCCAGAGAAGATAAAGTGGTTCTCATCTGACATCAAAGAAAAAGTTACAAAAATTAAATTTTATCTCGCCGATGAATGATGTGATCTTCAGTTCACTACTTTGTGAAGCTGCTTTCATTTTCTTTCTAGGATCAAGTTCACTCTATAAGAAAAGAAAAGTTATTTTTATCATAATCAATTAAATAAAAGTAAAGCCGTGCTCAGATTCATCTTTTCTATCTTCTTCTTTTACACTTGCAGAAATGGATGTTTATTTCGATTCAAAACTGCTCTACATTCTGAAGCAAACATTCATGGACCGTCAGATACGTTTTCTTCTGGGGAGCGAGTTTAGTGATGAGCAAATCATCAATAAAAAATGAAAGCAAATACATCCAATTTAATGAAAAGATGCCGATGCACCACTTTAACATGTTATCAGTTTCCAAAGGTTATTGAATGGACAGCGCCGCCTACTGGGCACCTTATATAAAGAAACTTGGTAAATCAGGGTAAACCATTTAAAAAGTTAATACTTCCTAACTGTAACGATCAGAGTAAAATATTGATTTGCAAAGAAAATCTTAATTTGACATTTTTAATTTGACCTCAAACTACATTGTGGAGTTCCAACTGTCGGCTAACCTTCGCAACCCTCGCCTCCACCAGCTCAGTGTAATAGTCATTGTCCGAGATGTAATGTGCTCCGGCAAAAGGATGGCTTCACACAGGGATTACACTGCGATGACTCTTCACTGGAGAGTTTAGTCTCGGCCAGTGAGCGTTAATCTTCACCTGTGGAAGAGACCACAGTGCAGCACTGAGAACAGAAGCCCGATTACTTTATATTCTGAGAAAAGAACTGAGTTATAAGCTTCCTGATAGAGCGTCCCTTGACAACCCCCCTAAGCTCTTTAGCTTCTCAAACGCAATCCCAGGGAAAGCGTGTCCCCCTACATTTCTTTTTGACAGGAGGGCTATGTGTGTGCATGTGTGTGTGTGTGTGCGTGTGTGTGTGTGCGTGTGTGTGTGTGTGTCCATCTTATCTCATGCGGCTCATGGGTCATTGTTAGCCTATTCCAACAGTTCTAGATGTTGTAATCATCCTCATGTGAGTCATATCTGATAATTGCCCATTTGACTCCTTACATGTGACACACACACACACACACACACACACACACACACACACACACACACACACACACACACACACACACACACACCACAAAGTGCTAATGGGATTAACAAACTGGGGGTCCAGCTCATCTATCTATTCTCCCTTCTTCTTCTGCAGCCATCTTTCATAGAGCGGCTGGTTCTTTCACCACTGTAATGACCTCACCTGCAATGATCTCAGCCGAGTGAGGTCTTTGGAAGCAGACACTTCGGAGCCAGGACACGGCCTTGCCGACCCAAAAGGCTAAATGAACGTGACCATCAAGTGATCATACATACCACAGAGTGTTCAGGAGCTTCTGTACTGAGAAGCCTGCATTGCTCTTGACGCACGTGCCAAAGAATCCAGTCTGTGTTTAGGCAGCTATATAAACATAAACTATGACGATTGTCATTTTCACCTCCTAAAGAGAGTCACAAAAAGTGAGTATGACCACATATCTATTGTGGTCTCATGTTGTTGGCTTTGCTGATTACACACGTTCATTGAGGGTGAAACAAATATATGTTAAAAATCGAATTATATTTTCCATTATCCTCAACAGACCAATTTAGCGCCTTCTTTCACTTCATCACTGCTTCGTTTTAATCAACTCTGAAATAAAGTCATCTAAAGGCTCTCAGTCCTCGTCTTGTGCTGCCTGACATGCTAATGGAGACGCAGACAGCTGAGCGCAGGCTTGTGTTGTTCAGGCCGATGTGTTGAGTGCTCGGACGTAAAGCAGCGAATGGCCTGAGGCTCCATCCACAGTGTTACGCGTGGATTGTGAGGCGTGGGAAATAGGGGGCCTCTGAAAGCAAAACGCTTAAATGCCAGGACCCGGCCACGTAAACACACAACTGACGCAGACTCACTCTCCTGGCTACACACTGGCTGTGGATTAGGACGAGGATTATAGAAGCAAAGCTGTAGAACAGGCAGAGACAGATCAGTGTCATACTTCATAAACACATACATACTGGATGTGTACTAAGGATGTACTGTAATATGGATTTACCCTGAGGTTTGATGACTGAGCGTCAAGCGTCATGACAGAGCACCACTGAAGCTTAAATAGTGAGATTATTCAACTGGGCAGCAAAGACGCTTCGGCAATCAATTATTGGACGCGAAAGGCACAGCCCAAGAGTGACAGAGATGTCATGCCTTGCTCATGGAGTGAATAATTCATGTGCACAACGTCTCCCTTTTCTCTTTAAATATTGCTGCAGTTATATGTCAGACACAACTGTAACAGATGAAAGAAAATGCATACATCCTTTTAACAACATGAAGGAAATTATGAGAATTTCATCTGACGTTTCATCAACAACTAAATGTTTAACATTTACATCTTACACCCACATATACATCTTATGTCCACATGTAAATTTTACATTAACATGTATATGTTACATACATCAACATGTACGTTACATTAAAACCTAACTACCGTATTTTCCACACTATTAGGCGCACCGGATTATAAGGCGCAACTTCAATGAATGGCCTATTTTACAACTGTTTTCATAAATTGGGCGCACCGGATTATAAGGCGCATAGAATAAAAGATACAGTCAAACGTTTGACTGGCGTTGCATTATGCATCCACTAGATAAAGCTGTGCTAAAGGGAATGTCAACAAAACAGTGAGATAGAGTCAAACTTTATTAAACGTTCTGACAACTCCGTTTACTCACGTGGTAACGATGTTCAAATGATGTTCAAAAGGCTTCAAGCAGCAGCGCGTGAGACTTGTGTTGTGAGCAGACAAATGTTGAGTGAGCAGCAGAGAAGTTGAGCATGTGTATGACAGCTAGAGCGTGCGTGTCATTTTTGTGATTTTGAGGTGTACAAAGACCAAAACACACTCGCTCAAAATGGTGGCAGTAATCTTGCTCCATAGACGTCCGCCATGACGTGATGTGCGTCGTAAATCCCACCCCGTGATGACGTAAAGACGTAATTGCGTCAGCTCAGTCGGCGCAGAGTTACAAAAGCGTTTTTGAACAAGTCACCCACCAGGTAATGTTCATATATAAGGCGCTCCGTATTATAAGGCGCACTATTGTTTTTTTGAGAAATTGAAAGGCTTTTAAGTGCACCTTATAGTTCGGAAAATACGGTACCTACCGACCTACCTACCTACACGACTGTGTGTATGTGTACAGCAGGGGAACATGCAGACCGTCATCCTTTGAAGTGACTGTGTGCATCTGTCTGTTAAGTGTTTGATGGTGTTTAGGTATCGAGACTAAGAAAAGGTCAAAGCTCAGGCACACACAGCTCATCTATGTGGCCAGATTAGAGTGAGTGAGAGCCTCAATATGTGTCTCCTCACTCCTTTGCCGGCTGTGCCAAGCATGTCTTGGACACCAGACATCTGTCATCAGCACGCAACTCTGCGGCTCTCCACGATCCATCTTCGCTCCAACTGTCAAACATAATCGTCAATCTACTCCCTGCTTTTATCTCCCCTTTGAATGTTTTTGCCTCTCGTCCCTCCTCTCTTCCTCGCTCCTCTGAGAATGTAGAAATTTGTAACCAGTAATTTGCAATCACTGCCACTGTAACACACTCGCAGACTTCCAGACCTCAAGAGCCGCTGTCGTGTATAATAACAGATAATTGCTCATTATGGTTTTCGCTTTTGGCACAAGGTAGCACTGGTGATGACATCCACTTCTTTATGACCCGTGTGCATCTGTGTGAATCCCTTTTCTCCTCTTTCTGTGTGATTACAAGTCAAACCACCTGACAGCAACCTGACTGTAGCACATTCAAGACCCACGACCAAAATGGCCACCAAATACTTCTATGACAGAGTATCCCAGACTTCTGTTATGCAAGGCCGAATCGTAATCTCGACATCATACCAAGAGTTTCTAAACTTCAAAATAAAATAACCAGGAGGTCCAGGACAAAGCCACGTCCAGAGTCCATCAGAGGCGACGAGGTGGAGATAGTTGACAACTATAAGTACCTGGGTGTGTGGCTGGACAGTAAACTGGACTGGTCCTGCAACACAGACCATTGGTATAAGAAAGTTCAGAGTAGACTGTACTTTCTGAGGAGGCTTTGATCATTTAAAATCTGCAGGAAATCTGTTGGGGAGGGAATGTGTCCAAGAGGAGTGTCAAAATGTTGGACAGGTTGATCAGAAAGGCTGGCTCTGTGGTTGGCATGAAGCTGGACTCACTGGTGACAGTTGCTGAGAGGAGATCACTGGACAAACTACTGTCCATCATGGATGATGACTGTCTCAACACTGTCATCAGTGAGCAGAGAGGTAGATTGAGTGCACGAATGCTCCTTCCCAGATGCAACACTAATAGACTCAGGGACTCATTCATTCCTAGGGCTATTAAATTGTACAATTCTGAGTTTGGGGGCAGGAGTGGAGTAAAAGTATCATGATGTTCAATTCTATGTTAATCTTTGTATCCTTTGTCTTTGTTATTTTTCTTTGATCTATGTTCTTGTTCTTTATCTTTAGAGTTAGATTGTATCATCTTCTTGTTCTTATTTTTATGAATAATTGCTGTGGCTAATTGGAAAAAAAAAAAGTTCTACCTACCTACCTACCTAATACCAGACTTAAATTTCTCCTGTTTATGACCTCCTTCAAAATGTTACATATTGTTTCTTAAAAAACAAGCAAATATTTTAAAAAAAATCTAACCATCTATCCTCATTCATACTGTTAAAGGGTAACAGTGTCTACGTCTCTTCACTTGAACCTATGAAAACAACAAAAACTTTAGTGGAAAATATTCCTGTATCTACATGATTTAACTCATCAAACTCCTGCAGAACAAGATGCAACTTGAGATGTTGTCCATGCAAATACTGAGAAACACATTCTTAATGTAGTACTGAAATGTTGTGTTTTCCATTTAGTTGTAAATGTTTTATTTCTCTTGGGCCCACTTTATCTGAAAAAAAAACACTTAAAACACAGATTTAGTAAAAAAGATTTCCTCAATGCCTTGAACAAGTATTATTATATGTAACTGCAGCTTAGTGTAAGTCATTGAAACTGTGTGGATCAGGATCAGATCTTCATGTTTGTTTTGATTTACTTCACTTGTTTTCATTCGTCAGCGTGAACAACAATGATAATATGGAAATATTGTTTCTGCTCCACATGAACTCTTATCTTGTCTATCCTAGTCACTTGGTCTGGAAAAGCGCTATATAAATACAAATTACTTACTTACTTACTTACTCCTATGAAGACTGCTTTGTATTCTTCATCAGAAGCCTATGTCATGTTTTCATCCATACATCTCTGCATTGTCATTCAGTCTATGATCCCATAAAGTCTAAGCTCAGGTATCGACTCAACAAAATGTCATTAGGATGTCATTCTGAGCTCAGTGTTTCTCATTTAACACTCCGTGGGTTCATGCCTGGAGGACAGCAGCACAACTCTTCCTCAGTCTTCGCCGCTAATGTGAGCGCTGCTTAGCTTGTCACTCCTCGCTCATTCTGATGGAGTCAGCAGCGGCGGGTAATGGTCTGCCTGCAATGAAACCTGTTGTCTGCACGGTAGCAATGTTTCCCCAAATAAGTTTAAACAAACCACAGCATCCGTCCCTGGCCTCCAATCACTTCCTGCTCTTTTTTGTGTTCTCTCTCTCCACCCGATTGTGCCGACTTTCATTTCCGCTTCCTCAGTATTCCACAGTAGTTATCTCGTCTGTGAACACTGGCTAAATGAGATTTTGTGCGGGAGTGTGTTTCTGCATGTTTATGATGCCATAAAAATCATCTTTTTACTTTGGATATGCACGACCATGAAATCAGGCGAGCACACTGTATGTCTGCAGCTATATGTTTGTGCGTTTGTGCATTTGTGCGTTTGTGCGTTTGGGCGTGGGGGGTGGTGGTGCACTTCATCTATCCAGCAGGCTCAATATTCCCAAATGCAATTTCCTTTGTGTGAAAGTAGCTGGCTGGATGTTCATCATACTACACTCCCGCATGTGTTTCATTACAAACTCCTCCTGTGTTGTGAGCTTGACTTTGATAAAACAGATAGCTCGATGTTTTAATTCAAGCATCATTTAAGAAACAGCTTCTAAAACACAGACAGACAACTTTGTTTCCTAGTGCTACAACAGTAACTACACTTTGAGATGGAGAGTCTACTGCATTTAAAGCGAGCCATGAAGCAACTTAACAGCAGATGATGTTACTCTAAACAGAGTATCAAGTGGATGCATCTGAGGAAATACTAACTAGCCGACTGATGGAATATCTTCCCATTTTTTATTTAGCTTTAATGACTCTTGGAATGGTCTAAAACACATCACTGATGTGATGCTGGAAGTCATGACGTCATCCTTCTCTTCGTCCACATCAGCTTGTTCCCTCTGCAATGCTGTCGTGATGGTGTTTGCTGCTGGTGAATGGACGGCTGATGTATGCGTGGGCTGTTAATCATGAATGATTAAGACGGTCTAAAGCTGTGTACGCGGGTGGCAGTGTGGGGCTCTATGATGTTGAGATTAGAGGAATTACTGGAAATGTCATGACTTGAACTTTTGCTGAGATGAAACATAAAAGTGTTTTCAGAGTCTCTGTGCGTTCTCAAAATGTTAAGACTAATTTGAACCTGGAATGAATATGATTGAGGTGACCTAAAGCATGAACTATGAGAATATTCATGGTATATACTGTATTTGGAATATAAATTATATAAATGATTAAGATAGATGGATAGATCACCACAGCATAGAGCAGGACACTGGCCACCACAGACTGGTAGAACATGCAGAGGAGTTTCCTGCAGATGTTAAATGATCAAAGCCTCCTCAGAAAGTACAGTCTACTCTGAACTTTCTTATACACATGGTCTGTGTTGCAGGACCAGTCCAGTGTACTGTCCAGCCACACACCGAGGTACTTAAAGTTGTGAACTATCTCCACCTCTTCGCCTCTGATGGACACTGGACATGGCTTTGTCCTGGAGCTCACAAAGTCCAAGACCAGCTCCTGAGTCTTTGAGGTGTTCAGCTGCAAGTGGTTCCTCTCACTCCTGTACTCGTCTTCGCTGTTTTCCCTAATGCATCCAACAATGGCAGTGCCGTCAGCATACTTCTGGATGAGACTCCCCTCGGAGTAGTAGCAGAAGTCTGAAGTGTAGATGGTGAAGAGGAAAGGGGCCAGTACTGTCCACTGAGGTGCTCCTGTGATTGATCAGTGCGATAGTCCGCAAACTGCAGGGGGTCTTGTGCGTGCTTGACTTGTGGCCTGAGATGTTTTAGGACCAGCCGCTCCAGTGTCTTCATCAGCTGCGAAGTCAGTGCCACCGGTCTGTAATCGTTCAGCTCAGCCAGAGCTTTTTCAGGACTGGAACAATTCAAGTCTTCCACCGGGTTGGTACTTTCCCCAGCTGAAGACTGAGGTTGAAGACATGCTGGAGCGGCTCAGCTAGTTCAGCAGCGCAGGTCTTTAGCAGTCGAGCAGTCACCTTGACAGGACCAGCAGCCTTCCCTGGAATCCTCCGAAGTACATCATGTACCTGGAGTGAGGTGAAGCTAGGAAGTGGTTGTTTGGAGCTGAGGGGGGCACAAGAAGATGTGGCAGGTCCTGAAGCAGGCAGAAGTGTGGGTGAGGTGACCTGCTCAAACCTGAAAAAAATTGTTGAGACTGTTTGCCTCCTCCACCGTGTCCACTGCAGTCAGAGAGGCCTTGGTCATGTGTCCAGTGATGGTTTTAACACCATCCCAGACCTCTCTTATTTCTTCCCCGCACAGGTTCTCCTCCAACCTCCTCCTGTAGGTGTCTTTTGCCTCCCTCAAGCATCGCTTCACCTCCTGCTGTGTTGACCTCATGGCATCTCTGTCCCTGCTCCTGAATGCTCCTGAAATATATAGAGTCATATAATATATTAATTGAATTGAAATCCTAATCTGTTTGGCTTCATACAGCCAAAGTTTTAAGACACTCAACACACCAATCTTTCTCGTCCTCCACGGCAGTTCAAGTAGTTTTTGCTTCCATTTGTCTCGTTGTCTCAATCTCTCTCTGCCTTTCTTTTTGTCATTGTTAATATTTTTCAATGGTTACTTACTTAATTTCAAACCTTGCTCTGTACATACACATGTTGTAAAAAACATGCAGTTACATATGTGTTACTATGTGTTATTATAAATCTCAAATCTTAACAATAGATTATTGACTTAGATTTAGTTAAATGTTTTATTAAAGTCAATATAAAGAACTGTGAGAATATTGATCTCATGATCAGAAGTTTAACCTTATTTTTCCAGATGCCATGTCTCTTAAGAAGCCATGCTACCAAAGTGACAGAAACCAAATGTAAACACTTTCTATTTCCAGAGGAAAGTTGTGTGTTGCCAGATCTGTGTTGCCAGCAGATGTGTGCAAAACTAGAATACTGTGAAAAAAGTCCAGCACATGCATGACTAAAAAAGTATTAAAAACTGATCAAATGGTGAGTTGACAGTGTTTGTAGCCATCTGAACAAGTGCACAAACCAGTTTGCTGACTAAAGGCGATGTTTCGGCTCAGTGTGTAACAGAACTACAGAACACTACTCTCAGCAGACCATCTTACTGAAAGTGTCCAGTTACATCATGATGTCGGCTGATTCTGGTTAATACACTGTTCTGGTTCTCTTGGATCTGTCCTCAGCCTTTGACACAGTTGATCACCAGATCCTGCTGAGAAGACTGAGGGATGAAGTGGGACTGTCTGGGTCTGTATTACAGTGGTTCTCGTCATACCTTTCTGGGCGCAGTTTCAGTGTATCTGCCAATCAAATGAGGTCTGAATTGACGGATCTGTTGTGCGGAGTCCCTCAAGGTTCTGTTCTGGGTCCTGTTTTGTTTTTGCTGTACTTAATTCCCCTGGGTAAAATCATTCAGAGATATCCTGATGTTTCTTACCACATTTTTGCTGATGACATCCAGTTTTACTGCTCTTTTGATCGAACTGAGACCTAAAGGCTGAACAGCTCAGTCAATTGTTTGCTAGAAATCAAAAAATGGCTGAGTGAAAACACTTTGCAGCTAAATGTGGACAAAACTGAAACTCTGGTTATTGCTCCTGATAATGAGGTTCCAGGGTTGAGTCAGTACTTGGGTAAATTTGGGTCATTCTGTCAAACTGAGCCTGAGAAACCTGGGTGTTGTATTTGACAAAGACATGTCTCTAGTTCAACACTGCAGAAAACTGACCAGAAACTGTTGACTTCAATTGAGAAAAATCTCTAAATT
Organism: Callionymus lyra; assembly: GCF_982586985.1. Classification (NCBI taxonomy): domain Eukaryota; kingdom Metazoa; phylum Chordata; class Actinopteri; order Syngnathiformes; family Callionymidae; genus Callionymus; species Callionymus lyra. Next base: position 26,848,188 of record NC_141818.1, read on the forward strand.
TAGGAAAATGTTGTAACAACATGATCTGGAGCTTGTAATCCATGCGTATGTGTCTTCTCACCTGGACTATTGCAACAGTTTGTTTTCATGTCTTAACAAGAAGGAGCTGTCTCGCCTGCAGTTGATTCAGAACTCTGCAGCGAGAATTCTGACCCGCTCAAGTAGAAGAACTCGGATCCTTAAAACTCTTCACTGGCTTCCAGTTTCTATCAGGATCAACTTTTAAATTCTGGTTCTTACTTTCAGATCTATTCATGGTCAGGCTCCTCCTTACATCACTGATCTGATCCAGCCTTACACCCCAGCTCGGGCTCTGAGGTCTGTGGATCAGAATCTACTGATGGTTCCACGCACACGGTTCAGGACCAGAGGAGAGAAATCCTTCCAGGCTGTTGCTCCTAAGCTTTGGAACAATCTTCCTCTCTCTTTGCATTTGATGGAGTCTACTGACTATTTCAAGAAACATCTTAAGACATTTTTATTTGAGCAGGATTTTCCTTGATTTTCTGGAACTCCTGTTGTGTTTCTCGACGTTGACCTTTTAAGTATATATTTTATTGAGTATTGTTTTGATTGTTTAAAGTTTCGCTTTGTGACCCTGGTCTTTAAAAGCGCTCTATAAATATGAACTACTTACTTACTTACTTACTTACCTACCTGTGGCCCATTACCGGAGAGGAAAGTCACTACGTCTACCTTCTCTTCTTGAGAGCCTTCAAGTTTTGTACTTTGAGACTCTCCAGGATTTGTAACTTAATCTTGTTCTTTCATCTGTTGTCATATGAGATGGATTTGTGATTTGAGCTTTATTGATACGTCTGTGAATGATCAGCCATCAATCGTATTTGACGCAAGTTTGGTCTGTCGTCTCTGTACGAGCCTTGTGTTGTGACAAGCTCTCCAGGGTGTCCCTCCACTCAGATCACTTGTGAAAGGAACTATTCTGTGTTGCACTTGATGGACCACCTGTGGTGAAGAAAGGTGTGTGTTCTTGTTGTTTGTGTGTGGAAGACTTTCCTCACTTAAAAAACATCACGAACTCCACCAGCTACTGCGTCTTTAAATGTGTCCCAACTTTCCTCCCAGCACACCGGGGAGAGAGCGGCTACCTTACTGACTCCCCGCTCACGAGGGGAGAGAATTATTGGAGCGAGAGAGAAAACGATTGAGCGTTAGAGAGAGGAGAGAGCGAGAGGAAGGGGGAGAGAGAGAGGGGGAGGAAAAGCCGCGCAGCTCTCGGTGGTTCGGTCAGATCGGCTGCAGCCTCCGTGGATGTAAAACACAGAGACGACATATTGGACAGATTCCGACTTTTTCTTTTTCTCCCCCGTCACACGCGCGGACCTGAACCTGGTGATATGGTAAGATCGTGTGTCTTTGTTCAACTTATTGCGTCCGAGCACGCGCGTGCATGTGTGTCAGTCGTTCCAGAAGGACTGGCTCGCGAGGAGATTGACTTTATAAGCTTTAATTCGTCGCCTCACACGTAAGTCTATATCATCAGTCCCAGCATCAGGACCAGCATCAGTCCCAGCATCAGTCCCAGCATAGGTCCCGCCGCGGGTCCCCAGGTATTCTCTCCTCTGACTGTCACTCAATACTGCTGCAGCAGATGTGAACTCATGTGGACCTGTCCTCTGGTCCAGATGCTTTTCTTCCAAAAACACTCACTGAACTGGTGTTGGAGGCTCCCGTAGACTGGACTGGAGGTGTTCCTCTCACACACACACTCACACACACCAACACACGAACTCTCCTTCAAACACGCACACCCTCTTTCTCTCTCACACACTCCCCTTCAAACACACTCTTTTTCTCCTCCAAACAAACATAGACACACTTACACACAAAGACTCTCCTTCAAACACACAAAATCACTCGTCTATCTCTCACACACCTACGCACAAACACACACCTCTAAACACACACAGTGACACTCATGCAGTCACAAGATCCAATATCTATCTCTTACACACACACACAAACGCACAAACACTGACACGTATTCACACAGTTTTACGTACACACAAGCACACACAAACTCAAACTTAAATTTGGGACTTTAATCAGAATCTATTAATACAATGTTATTGCCAGCGTTCTGAACACAATGTTTGTTTTTTTCTGTGGGGGCAGTACGGAATAAAAGAATGAAATAAGATAACACACAAATAAGCAATAGAAAAACAGCTTCAGATCTAGTGCAGGTCACACATCAAACATTCAGTAAATGACCGAACAACGACAAAACAATACCAGGAACTATTTTTTTAAAGACATTCACCGAAAAAGGGTGTTATCGTATTTTTAGCATGTTGCTACAGAAATGGTACCGAAGTATCGGTTCTTGTGACAACTCAATTTTAAATTGTGAGGGAAATGGTTTGTTTGAGATCTACTTTACCTCCCCATTGATCCGCTCGACTCCAACTAGTTATTGTCTCAACAGATTAAATCAAATTGATACATCTTTTGACTTTGAAAGCTACGTTGCATGAACTGTTGAATGTTGGCTGTGTCTTAAAAAAGAGTCTCCTCTCTAAAATGAGGGACAAAGGTCGGTGACCTACAACCTGTTTTATGACACTAGCTGCCTCTCTAGGGTCAAAGGTCACTTGTTACAAGCCCTTTTCTATGAGGCACAGCTGATCTCTCACTACTGCAGTACATGTGTGACACTACAGCTGTTGTTCCTTTTAGGTAGATTCACTTGTGTGTGTTTGTCTGTCAGATTGTGTGTCAGATTTTGTATGTGAATGTGTGTGTCTGTGAGAGTGTGGGTGTGTGTCTGGATGTGTGTGTGTGTGGATGTGTGAGAGTGTGTGTGTGACTGTCAATGTCAATGTGTGTGTCTGTGAGAGAGTGTGTGATTTTGTGAAAATGTGTGTCTGTGAGAGCGTGAGAGAGTTTGTGAACATGTGTGTCTGTGAGAGAGTGTGTGTGTTAGTGAACATGTGTGTCTGTAAGAGTGTGAGAGAGTTTGTGAACATGTGTGTCTGTGAGAGAGTGTGTGTTAGTGAACATGTGTGTCTGTGAGAGTGTGTGTGTGTGTGTGTGTGTGTGTGTGTGTGTGTGTGTGTGTGTGTGTGTGTGTGTGTGTGTGTGTGTGTGTGTGTGTGTGTATGTGTTTACATTCTCCCTCAGTTGCGGAGCTGAGAGTCCACCAATAGCAGTGTTGAGTCATTACCCGGCGCAGGGTCATTTTATGAGGTTGATTTAAAGCCAAGTTGTATCTTGGAGATCATTGTGGTTCCCACAGACTGGGCCAGTGCAGTGTAGTTTGGGAGGAAGTGAAAATTGCTAGAGACAACACCACTGACAGAACGTCTCAATTGATTCTTTCCTCTGGATACGAGCTCCTTTAGAACCCTTGAGCGAGCTAGACGGAAATCTCCATCTCAAGGCCTCGGATGACACTTGAAGACTATGATGAATGTTTGTAAACGGGTCTTTGTGTGCATCGTGTGAAGGTAAACCTACATAACATCTCAGTCTGATGATACTCCATCACACTTGATTTCATAACTGATTTCTCGACCTCGGGCAGATTTAGGTTTTCACCTTGACGGTCTCAGCTGCCTCAGTGTTTGTATATATATATAGGCTTCCATTTTCACTACTTTGAGTGACAATCAGGTAAAGAGGCTGGAGCAGTGAGCAGGAAGAGACAGACCCAGCTGTGCCTCTTCTCTCCTGAGTGATGGAGAGGAGGAGGCGGAGAAGCACTGACGAGAAGATAAGGAGACGAGAAGCATCAATGAGGGTAGAGGAGGAAGCAGAAGCATCTAACAGGGCACTGATGAACCTGTTGTCCTCTCCTGGTGCTCTCCATCTCTATCACCAGCTAATGTCAAAACAAGTTTCCTTTTCACTAAAGTATTCCCAATTTTAACGTTTACCTTCCCGAATACATATTCAACCGATTGTATGTGTATTGTTAGCAAAATAACTAAAAAATAGACTTCATGGATATCATTGTTGCTTATTTTGTAGGGACACACTGGAAAAAAAGGCCAATCAGAAAATATATCTTTTGTTCCTTTTTTTCTCAGTTTGTAAGATTCCCAATACCACAAAATTTAAGAAGATACTTTAAATGTATATAAGTAATATATATTTTTGGGTAGAAATGAGTTTATTGGTGGAGGTCTGCACTCTCTGTGTGTTTTTCTTGTCTGGGATGTGTTTCGCCTGCTTTTCCAAATGTTTTTAGTGATAGATCTTCCTCAAACTACGACGCAATGTATGTGAGCAACTCTCCAGCGCTCCATCTCTGACTCATGGTTTTCTTTTCTCTTCTTGACTGTTGTCACTTCTTTATGTACCAAAGTTTTTTGCTCCAGTCAAAGACATGTTTCATATGCTGCTCTTCATCACGACACACCGATGATTGTCAGACAGAAACAATCACATCTAAAATGTCTTCTCTCTCTATCTCTTGATTAATCAACTCTTTATCCATGTGTAACAAATGACAGTTGACATTCCAAAGCCCTATGTTTCCACTGCAGTTCCCTCTCTTTTCCTCTATCAGTCCCTCCACCCCCCCGCTCGTCTACGGTTTAATCTGCAGCAGGGGCTTAGCTTCACGACTGCAGGACTTCCACATCACTTCTTTCTCTCAGTTGGAGGATTTGCTGCTGTTTGTCGCTGCTCTCCACCAGCTCTACCATTTCCGTGTCTTCCATTTTCTGTTTGGCCTTAAGTGCTTATTTGAGTTAATAATTCATACCAACATTTTCCACGTTTAAATGTCTTTGTAATCTCTATTTCTCGCATCATGGGTACCGCTGCGATATTTGTTTGTGGCAATGCTCGGCTAGCATAGATAGCATTAATGGAAAGATTTGCTCGAGCGTTCTCTGATATAGACATGTTTTTCTTACACTTTTAATGGGCTGGGCAAAACACAAATACAGAAACGCCATAACTTTAATGCAAAAGACGACAGACAAAGTGACAAAGTCCTCTTTCTGCATCACTCTTGCCTCCAGCAAACACACATGGCTGCAATGAATGGAGTCAATCATTAGTGGAAAGACCAAAATCATTTACAAACCATTTACTTTTAATATACTGTATCTTTCAGAGCTCACTCCACGGCATCTTAACCTGCTAGTTATGTCCAATATGTTTTAATACTGATTAATCAAATACTTAATATTCTCTTGATGACAATTTACATTTCCTGGTTTAAGAAACGTGTCGGGATTATTGGTAAAGAATGTCCTAAGTCTAACAGAAGATCCACTAAACTGAATTTATTACTACAAAATAACTTTCAATCCTTATTTTTTAGTTATTAATGTGATACTGTGTATGAAGGTCAACAAGAGTCAGGCAAATTAAAGTGTATTAAAAATAATATATATTTCTAATCAATTTATATATTTTATATTAAAATAAAATTCCCGCCCAAAGTAGTTACATATATGAAGTATTACAAATAATTGATTATCATCCTGGCCTGGGATTTTCATTATTGTTTACAACCAGACTAGTTCAGATGGTTTACATTTTGCAATGTACCATAGCTCCATTCCGATTTATTAAGATGTATAACTGCTGCTCCTAATGCTAAGCCATATCCTTAACAATCTTTAAAAAAAAAAGGAAACAAGATGAAACCCGTGAATTTAAAAGACAACATGCAATCACTAAAATAAGTCACAGGACTATAGTGACAAAATGACTCAGGTTGATTCAGAGCTTACTTCACTGACTGGTTTATTGAGAAGCTATGCCTTTGCTAACAATGATAATCATTTCAGAACAACAACATTCAAACATTCAAAACAGGTGCTCAAATAATTCAGAAGTAAGATTGGATTATACTTTAGTAGCATCTTTTTCAAGGTGGCAACTATCTGCACGAGCATAGAGCAGTCCTTGGCCACATTAACCAGAGTACAGGACTGAAGGGATGGATCCAATAGTACATCTCAAACCAGCAGTAAAGCGTTAAATCATATCTTACGTCTTTCAAAAGCAACAAAGTAGCGTCAGCGTTGGATTTAAAACTGTCTGGATGTTAAAAGATGACATTCTGTTTGGAGTTTTAAAGAGACAGAATATTCAAATTGTTCAACCGACCACAAGCATACTTTTTTTTATATCCCTTTTTTGGCTCTTGGCAGCATCTTCCCTGCTCAGCATTCACTGTGGGATTTTCCCAAAGCTCTGCTGTCAGTCAAACAGTGTGGTGAGCTTCTCTCAAACACTGTATATAATGATAATAATAATAGGACTTGTCTTTGTTCGCAGTGGGTGGCGTTATGGGCATATTAAAATAATATTTCTGCTGCTGGAAAATCTTTTTTTTTTCGGCTTCATGTGTCAGAGAGAATTTTCCAAACTTCCCACCTTGAAGTGTGAAGAAGGAAAAAATGCAAATGCTCGGCCCACTATTGTGTTTTATCAATCAGCAGCGGAGTAACAAAACAGACGCTTCTGCGAACATTCAATGGATGAATTCTCTCGCCAGGAATTTTCCAGATCATAATATGAGCTGGGAGAGTGAGCTCTGTGGGAGCTGTTACCGCTCCTGTCCCAGTCATGGCAGACCTTCAGTTCTTGGCCTGGAACACACAACCTTGTTTAAATCAACCGGCCAAATCGCGACTGGACACCTTGTAATAGCCAGCACCCTTTATTCACTATCACAGCATGTTCATTCCATTACGGCGCTCTAATTACACTGCCTGTTTCAAGTCCATATGAGTCTTATGCATTATTCCAGCAGCGTACAGTGTTTCTGCCAAGAGAGTGAAAAATAACTGACAGTGTTCCTCTCCTGTCATTTATCCTCTTGATGGTGTTTATTTCTCTTCTAACGTTCTCTGGGGGACACAAAGCCCATTTCTTGTTGTTCATGGTTAGGAATTATGTTTTCGTTCCCATTTCCCTCAGACCCCCCTGAGGCACCTGAGATTAAACGTTGTGTGTGCGTGCGGGCAAGCTCGCCCGTGTGTCATGATGCGGAAGGACGAATAATCTCTTTACAATCACCCAACATTGAAATTACTCGACAGGCTTTGTCATTAGAAGACAGAATGTAATGGACTTGAATGCAAAGCTTACCCCGAAACGTCCCACTGTATCCGATTTGTTTTTTATTTTTTTTCACTTGCCTTCATTTTCGTGTAATGGCATTACGTACAGCTGGGATTGTAAAAGCTTGCACTCTGTATCACATGCAGATTTAATGTCAAGATGATAAGGATGGAGAGCAGGTCTCTTAGGACCAACGCGGATGTTCTGATTCAACCTTTTTTTTTGTTTTTTTGTTGCAGCCATTACCGCATCCACCTCCTGTATTGCTACAAAAAAACAAAAAAACATCATTGTCGCTCCTGCAAGTGAAGTCGAGCAGATGTGTGGCGCTAGAAGTACATGACTGGGAGTGCAATAATTAGATAATAAAAAAGTGATGGAAAAACTAGCTATATATATATATATATATATTCAAGATTTCAAATCGATAGTTTTGAAATGAAGGATCAATTTCAGCCACTCCACTGCTTCTGTAAACAGAATGATCGGTAAGTGCTTTTTCCATGTGGTGTTCATCCTGTAGGAGGAACAGGAGGAAGACAAGAAGAAGGGAACTGACAAGGAGAAGGTACATGAGCAAGAAGGTTAAAGGCTGAAAATGAATTGGATAGATTATTAATTTACACGTTTCTGTTTTCTGTATTTATTACATTTATTACATATGCTCCCTCTTTTATTGTGCAATACAATACCATTTGTTTGCCCATCTATAGCTCTATTTCCAATCACTATGTATGTACCTACATAGAATATGTACCTATGCATCCCGGCATTAAATACATTTTGACCTGTTGACCTTCACCAACACCATGCTATTTTTGTGATTCTGATTTATTTTTAAATAAATTCATGACTCTATAGTCTCCGTCTTTTAAAGCTACTCCATCCATCACCTTCAACTGTAAACACGCATTATGAAATCACTTCCTTCCCTCTCTAATGTACTTCAAACTCATCTACTCAGCAATTCTAAACTACTCCAGGACTGGATGGCCTTTAGACACAGGAAGTGCCTCAGTAGGTCTCTCAGTATCTCAGTATTAGATTATAACTGTCATTTAATACATCCCCAGTGAAGAGATTGGCATCAGTTTTCCTCTTCATCCTTTGAATCTCCTAGCTGAAGCGAAGAGATACCTGACCAGCGGTCGGCTTCCCCTGTACATTTCACCAGCAGCCCTCGTAATGGATTTATTGAAAATAACATGGTCCACTACTAGTGTTTCAGACTGGCTCTGCATCCATCGATGGAACTCTTTTCAATGGGGTGTGTGTGTGTGTTTCTGTCTGCAAACCAACATTTTAGCAGACGTAACGTGTGTGTGTGTGTGTATATATATATATAAGTCATTAACCTGAAACTCTTATTTCTTATGAATTATATTCAATAATAACCAGCATAGGTCAACCAATAGGTTCTGAATTTCAACCTCCTGTGTAGCTTACCTGCTAATTTCCCCAAGTGTGATAACTGTCGACAGCTAGAACCAGTTCAGCTCCTTCTATTGAGACCTGTGACCAAACAGCGATGTTTGTATGGACGATCACAAAATGGGCTTTCTATTCAGACTCCCTAAAACAGTTAGCTGTTAGTCATCCGTCTTTTATCACTGTACCACACAGGTTCAGAATGCAGTCAAAGCCGATATTGATCGTCGTCTTTTCTCAGCGTTTGCTCCACCGATGACCCAATACTTGTTCATCCCTCGTGAATTTGCCTGTCTAAGCATGTCTTGTTAGTGTGCTCATGCGATAAAAAAAGAAGAAGGATTATAAAGTAATCTGACATTTCTTGGTTCAAACGTTGACTCACCAATTAAAAACCAGCCGGCCATGACAAAAGCAGATGTGGTTGAAGGGGAGGGACACTTGAGGTGATTGACGGAGGGATTTATCTGTCCCCGAGCGAGGTTCATGGATGCTAATGGTATATCATGAATGTGCTTGGATATGAACGTCTCAATGCCTTCGTCTTTTGGTAGGGAAAGCACTTGGACATCAACTTACATGCATTCTTCATTCAACTGTTTCTCATTGACAGCATCCTAGAGGTGTGGACCTGAATTACACTTGTGGTACTACCACTAGCTTTTGAATCTGTGTTGTCATGATTGAGGATGAAAGCGGAGGCAAAAAAGTGTATGTTTAACTTGTGAGAAGTGAAGATATTGGGACTAGAAAAGTGCTAAAATAGGTTACTAATATTGTTACTCCCTGTTACTCCTTAACTTGTTTGGCAATTGAAATATCATTTGAATCGTTATCATTGACAGGATCACAAACCTTCATTTGTTGTAAACACAAGGTTTTTGTGGTGGCAGTACAGAACAAAAGAAATACATAAGATAACACACAAAATAAGCAAGAAGCATAGGTACAGAGGACCAATGGCGACATTCTCAACCAAGCCTTTAAAAAATGTAGGTCTCTGTGTTTCAGTATATTTGTTTATACTGACAACCACAAAGCTTCCTTTGTAGGGATGGGTATAAAGGCACCATTTCTGACCTAAACAGAAGCAACCCGAATGAAAAACAACCGATACCAGTTTTAAGTTTTGGTTTTATGTTCCCTAAATGAAAGTACAGATATACAACAGCTCTTACTCCACTTTGTTAGGCTCCTCGTGTGGCCTTCTCAAAATTTAGACCCATATTTGTATATGTCTTACTTTGTGGCATGGTGTCTAAGAAGCCCTGTTCTGGAACTTTACCCATCCATACTTGGCACTGGATGTGATTGGAGCGTGGCTCAAGAGCACAAAGATGGTTGCTATGGTCTTATGTTGAGTGTATTGAGAACGATCATGATATTGAATTCTGTACGTTTGAGTTGAAAGCGAATCTCTGCGCTGCTGTTTCATTTTCCAGTACTTCCACCTCAGCTCCATAGACACCCTGTGAAAGCCAAACAAAAGAAAGCTGGCTTCAAACTATTAATAATGCAGCTGCACAGATTGGGGTCAAATGCTTTGGATTCCACAACCATAGGCTGAGCCTGGATGGGAACTCAGGCACAAACACAGAGATTCACATTGTGTTTTCCCCTATTAGCAATTCATACCCAAATGAGCCGTATGGCGACGAAGCACACATCGGTGTACAGCTACACACACACATCTCATTATGGTGTTATGCACTGAACACACAAACAAACACGCTGTTTACTGCCTTGATGTCCCCAGATGACAAAGCGTGACAAACGACTGTTTTCAGAACACATTTGGGTCTCACTGCGCGCCACCCTCCACCCATCTTTCTCCTTTTCATAACTTGGACAAGGGCAACTCAGCCATCCTCTATATTCTCAGCTGCGATCCATCAGCACAACAGCAGAACCTGCTGAGGCTGCGTGATAGATGGCTTCCCATGTGCTGATGTATTGGACCATCAGATGGTGACCAAGTGACAGATTAGATCATTACATGCCTTTAATTGCAAAATATAGATTAAATTCAAATCCAGTGCGAGTTTGTGCCGCTTCTCGGAAGTAGGATCCGACAGAAAGTAGGTTTTACTTTTATGACCGAGGTGAGAATAAACATGGAAATATATACAAAACACTGTGAACTAAAAAGAAAATAAAGAATAGTTGATGATTTTTTAAATGACTTTTTTTCTCTAAATTGCTTTTTAAAGCAATAGATCCACATGTTGTTTTTTTATTATTGATTGAAAAACCTCTGGTCTTCCCACATTGGGGACATTTAAATTAATACTAAAAAAATACATTATAAATACATCAGATAAAAAATCAGAAAACTTTTATGGCCAGTGTAAACACATAATCAATATAGTAAGACATGACACATGACAAAAACAATTACAAAAACAACATCTAATACTACTAATAATATAAACCATAATACAATAAAAATAATAATTAGAATATAATTAGAATCATAAAACGTAAATCACACATTGAAATCAATAAACAACTTTTATGAATTTATAATCTTTAGAAAAACATCAAATGTATGCCAGACCAGCAATTGATTCTGGGCAGAGGGGTGAAAGTGCAGAATACTAGCAGTGAGTCTGAAAAATCAGTGATTTAGCTGTGAATAGTCTGATCATTTTCCATCTTCCACAGATGCTTAAAATGTTCTAAAATCAACTCACAAACCAAAGAAAACATCCTGCATGTGTGTAAGAAAACTTGCCACCTCATCAGAAATACTTGTATTAACTTGATAGCAAGAGACACGAGTCTCCTGCTGCATGTTATTGTCACTGGACACAAAAGAATCAGTTGATGCAGAGGCTCATACATCCATCTGTGGACCTCAACTGTGGAGAGTCTGTTGTTCTGACCTCCGACTTTTAAATCCATGGTCTGATTAGTCTGAAGTATGATTGGTGACGTCATGGGAAGAACGTTCAAACAAGGACATGCTTTAATCACCTCAGGATTTCCTTTTTGTTCTGTACTTTACTGAGATTTGTTTCAATGGAAATCTGAGATTGTATTTTGTCGAACTCCAGAAGTATAATCTTGTGTCAGCAACGATTTTGATACCTCGTCGTAACTCATTACTTCTACGACCTGAGCTCAGGGTTCACTCCAAAAACTTAAGGATTACAGGTTTACATAGAGTTAAAGAAGTGTATCTGCAACTGGCTGGAGAAGGTTCAAATATGGTGAATAAAATCAACCTAAAGAATATCCTGCTAAAGAACACATGACCACAACAAAGAGAAATAAAGTGTTTTTTCACTGCTAAATCAAAATTGTGACAAACTATTACCTCTTGTTGCTCAAGTATTAGTTTTTCACAGCCTGGTCTTGATAACACTGTTTAGTTTTGTTGAACAAATTTGTCAATCCGTCAAAAGACGTCAGTCTGTGTGCAAGCTCTAGCATCTGTCCTGTCACAACCAACCTTTTGAAATAAGAACCTCGGATCAGAGCAGACACTTTTTTCCTGTCATAGGCCCGTCAACAGATGTTGAAAATAGGTCATTATTGAATTCTATCATCATGTTCATACCTCCCTGGTTTCATTCTAATCACTTTCACTTTCAATAGAGAAAATAAAGGTGCCCTGGTAGGGAGGTTTGACTGCAGTCACATGGACTAAGGAGCATTCAGAAGACTTGTATCCACGGTAACTCCCATCACAACATTCTGGGTGGTTAGTTGATGGTGCCAGTTCGAGGCCGGTGCTCCTCACATTCATTTTTAATAGCCAGTGTACTTAGTTGCTTTTTCTAGGCCTGTCTCCCTGAGGTCCCATCTTCACGGACTGGAGGCAGCTGCACTTGGTGGAAAAAGCCCCCCATTACATATTTATTGTCCCCAGTCTTAATTATAGAGCCAGAGGGGAAGTGGGGTGCAATCTCTCTCTTGCTTGCTCCCCGTGCTTTTTCATTTCACCGGCATGAGATTGTCTACAGTGGCTTTCATCTCCTCTCTGTTCTGATCTCCGTCTTGGTCAATAAGTCGACTGCATTGTACAGCAAAATTATGTCTGATGTTATGGATACAGGATGTGTTTGTTTTTTTATCATTACCATGATCAACTTTTGAGTTGGTTTGTGACAATCATTGGGTTCAAAAACAAACATCCAACCTCCTCGACAACATTGAATGAGCAGATGCCCATGAAATCATTTGAAAAGTGTCGGATTGATTCGTCACAGGATTCTCACCATTATTTCCATGTGTGATATTCTGAGTTGTACTTTCATGTAGTCTTGCACTGCTGACCAAAATCAATGTTAGGAACAGAGGTTTGGTAACCTCATCCTGCTGGTTCAGTTGTTGTAACATGACATCGGAGAAGATTGATCAAGAAAGATATTTTGGGACTCGATACCCCATCACACTCCATTTTGACCTCCATGAAGGTTAAATTGTGATATTGTATACGTGAACTATACTTTCCCCCACACATCTGTTCCTGAGACCAAAAGTGAATGGTATTCAGTCAACACCACTGCCGGCTGCGAGTCACACTTTAGTCAATACCAGAGTGCAGATGTCATTGACCGTTGATAATCACGCTTACTTGACGGATCAATTGTGGAGTCAATGTTCCGCGACAGCAAACTTAATGGAGACAAATCTGTGAAGAAATGTTTCCACAGATATGAATCCCAGATCCTTGAAATGTTTCAACCAAAAGTTATACATTTTAAAATCACTTATGTTATTACGACAGCTGTCTTGTGTTTGATTGAATACCTTTTTAGCATTTGTCAATGATATCATACATAGTCTAATTCAAACAAGCGGATCAGAGTTCACAACCTAAGCAAATAAGACACACATCACTTCTTTGAAGGAAGCTCTTTTTACGTGTTTGCTCTCAATCATGACAACATCTTTCAGATGCTTAGTCAAACTCTAGGTCCAAACATTGTCTCACTTCTGGAACTTAATAAAGAACATTCTTTGACTTTGATCATCATTGTATCACATTCCTGACGGCGCCACCTTGTTCCTCTCTTCAGTTATCATTCAGTGATTTCTTTTATGGCTTTTGTCCAGCAGAATGACGTCTTCTCTGCCGGCTCAGCAGTTTGTTGTCATCATTACTATACTAAAAATACACTTGAAGTGATTAAATCCATGAATTATACTTTGGATTTGAACCGTAGTAAGTGATCATTAGTGAAGTCACGGTGCGTTTGTAAGAGTTTCCAGGGTTTACCCGACTGAAACATCTCCACTTCATACCTTATATACAGCCCGGTGGAAGTGTGGGGGAGTTGGTTAATAGTCGGAGGAGATGAAAGGACAGGTACTAAAGGGCTAGCGGGCTCCTTGTCTGGAGGAAATCCATATTTCATTTGACGGGGGAGCCGCTCAAGATCGGTAAATTATTACTGCTGTATTCCACCTGCTTTAGAGGTCAGTGTGTGTGTGTGTGCGTCTCTCTCTCTGCGTTAAAGTGTGTCAGCAGCTTCATGTGAGCCAAAGCTGACCGCCTACAGTACTCTTTGCAGCCTGTCGCTGGGGTGCAGAGGCGGTCGCATGGCTACTATACTCGCAGCTCATCCATCCGTAGATGTATCCTTCTCTTCATCCATCCTTGAACTTAAACACATTACAGAGATGACTGCCTCTTATGTGCCACTTCTGCCTCAGCACTATACGACTGCAGGGAGACCAACGTGGGCACTATGAGGAGCAACAACTCAAATGGAGAAGAATGGAATAAAAGCAGATACTCGAGTTTCCTTTGGTCAGTGGGTGACAGGGGGAAATGCTGACGACAGGAAGAGAAGCCTCGTCGTAGATGTTCAAACATCATCTATAATATCTGCTGAAGTGGACTGTGTCATCATCCTCAGCAATAGCCAGGATCTCATGGGTCATTATCGTAACTTATCTATGTTCAAAAACATCGAAATGTAAAAAATACAATACGGTATCTGGCATCAATATTTTCATCACACCCCTACTTTACTACATCAGTTTCCTTCTTTATCATTCAAGTTGAGAGAAGGTCATTACTAAGAGCCTCATGTGAGATGTTGATCTTTTTGTATCTAGCAAGTAGACATGACTTTTAGCACAGAGAAGCGCTTTTTCCCCTGAACGTTTTTAATGCACAAATAGCACTCATCGACCAATCCACTGCCCTGACCGGTACTCTGTCTCGCACCTCCTGACTTTTCCTGCCTTCTTCCGTCCCCCCAGCGTTTGAATCACACATCAGTTAGTCCTCCACTTTAATTTGACGATGATTACATGTTGTCGTCCCTCACCTACTACTAATCTACTCGACTTGATGCCACTCCATTGTATCTTCGCCTCTCCGCCCTCCTTCCCTCTCTCTCTGTAGTCAACGGCAGCAATTGTGGGTCCAGTCAAGGCTCAGCATGAACTGTTAGTCACAGCTGGCTAAACGCTCAGATTGTCTGCACTCAGCACTTTTCCTGGTGCTGTGAGAACGACGCGCTCGTGACACGCACCTCAAAGACATTTTCACATTTCAAACTCGGACAATTTGAAAAGAGAACTCAACAGGTCAAACTCCGCAGTGAAAGACTTGATTCTAAAGTGACGATGAGTGAATGTAGCTAGTCACTCAGAAGAAGATGTTTCTGTGTATTTCACTGAGGGACACCCTGCTGAGGTACCGACACAAACAACTTTGACCAGCTCTCAGGTCAGTTTTAAAAGCATCATACAGTATAGTATCTGACAATTCAATATACAGACTCAAATATGATTCACTGTATTTTCCGCACTATAAGGCGCACTTAAAAGCCTTTACATTTCCCAAAAAAATCACTGTGCTGCGCGATCAACCAGTCATACACAAGCGTACAACACGTCATACACGCGCGCTCTTGCTGTCATACACACACTCCACTTCATTGTCTGCTCACAACACTAGTCTCGCACACTGCTGCTTGAAGCCTTTTAAACATCATTTGAACATTGTTACCATGGGAGTGAACGAAGTTGTCAGAACGCTTGGTAAAGTTTGACCTTATCTGACTGTTTTGTTGACATTCCCTTTAGCATAGCTTTAACTAGTGGATGCATAAAGTAACCACAGTCAAACATTTGACTGTATCTTTTATTCGATGCACCTTATAATCCGGTGCGCCGTATTTATGAAAACAGTTCTAAAATAGGCCATTCATTGAAGGTGCTCCTTAGAATCTGGTGCGCCTAATAGTGCGGAAAATACAGTATGTGTTTCATTCAGTTAATTATTTTGGTTTTCAATTAAAGGTTCAATAGTTCATCATATGACTCGCTTACATTGCATGTTTTAAAAGTCGAGATTTATTTTTTCTTTAAAGTGATATTTCATGCAAAATTAAGACTTTTCTAATTATCTATTCACCCTCATGTCGACAAAGGGAGTTATCTGTTATTTTTTTAGAGTTATAGGCAAAAATGTAAGTCCATTTTAATTAAGGGACTGTAGCTCAATGTTCTTTATCTTAATCTTCATCCAAAAGACACTTAAAAACATCCACATACTTCTATGGTGCTGTTCTGTCCTCCACCACTGCATATACATTAATGGAAGCCTTGAGGGTCGTTCACCTTGACCCAGAGAAAACAAAAGGAATACATTAAATACATTTGTTTCAGGTCACCTTTGAGATAACTCAAGGTTAAAGTGTGTCTTTTTGGATGAAGATGAACAAACTTTATATGAAGACTTGTTTCATTTTTTTCCAGACAAACACTATCCAGTTATGAATTACAATGAAACTACAGAACACCACCAAAAGTTTGACTAAAATATATTCATGTTTTGAGTTATTATGCTGAAATCAACAACATTTATTTCTTCGTGAACCAAACGATCATTAACAATCGTAATGTAAGTTGGTTTTAGGCATATGGATAATGAATCACTTTTTACCTTTTTTTAACTAAAGCTCCTGAGCTCCTGTAACTGCACACGACTTGGTCTCAAATCTGCTGACAGTGCTCGACATTTCAAATGTCTTCCTAACTGTCATCGACCAGCGACAAAATCCAGGAAGAAACACTAAACTCAAGTACCACTGGCTTTGGCTCGTTCATGTGAAAGAAACCATCAGTGCAGAGCTGAAAATAAATCAGCAAGTGCAATGATTAATTGAGTGTTTCTCTGCCAGTCACATTATTGGACAGCCCTAAAAGAACACTGTTGCCGTCGCTGGACTCATGGAAGGACACTCTTTTAGGTAATAACACTCTTGAACCTTCACACTGAGCCATGGTTTTATCAACCATCAAGGTCCTGGCACAGTTTGTTTTTCTGGCTTTTTTTTAAGGAAACAACAAATGAAAAAATAAAATTAAAGTTGTGTGTTTTGTCAATATTAAAATAAATGCCAGTCCATATAGTACTATATAGTTAATCACTATTAAAGGCTTTTTAGATGTGGCTCAGGTGTGTCGCTCTTGTCTGCCATCCCTCCTGAGTTATGTGCCTTTTAAGATCAATGTTTCTCTCCCAAATGAGCTCACGGCTTAGTTTTTGAGTCTGTTTGTGTGTGTCAAGAGGGAAGACGGATCACTGCTAATCAGCGAGTGCCTGAGCGTCAGTGTGTGTGTGTGTGTGTGTGTGTGTGTGTGTGTGTGTGTGTGTGTGGGTGTGTGTGTGTGTGTGTGTGTGTGTGTGTGTGTGTGTGTGTGTGTGTGTGTGTGTGTGGCTGTGAACATGTGTGAAGTCAGTCCATCAAGCCAACACTTCCCTTTCAGCTATTTCTAGCTATGGTTTGTTTGTTAATGTACTTTGTATTGCTCTGTTATGGGGAAAACATTAGATTGTCTTTCTGACTTATTTGTTGTGTATAATTTTTCAGTTGCTTTAACACTTTCATGTAAGTTAAAGCTAAGTTTTTATCTGTAATATTCTGACTAAAAAATAAGTTTTCATATAGGATGCAAAATCTTGGACATTCAACTGGATTATATTTGCTAAAACTGGAATCTGGACTGGGATTCAAACCACCAACCTACTCCATAATCCTTGCTGCGACCCAGTGACCTGTAGCAATAATCACAATGATTTTAATTTACAAGGAAATCATGATGTTCCTTAAATACTCTGTATTGATTTGGAACTTTTAAATGTTATTGAACATAAAATTAAAAGAAAAAACCTTAAATAAAATAAATAAATAGATCATAACAATCATGAAACAATTCTCTTTTAAATAACAACATTTGAAATGTTAATTTCAAGCATTCAAAATTCTGATGGCACTGATACAATTCCATAATGTTTGTTTCGGGAAAATAGATCACCTTTCAGACAGGTATAATCCACACAACAAAAAATAAACTTTTTTTTTTCTCTTTCTGTAAATAGAAAATGGCTCACAGACCCGTACAGGTGGTTGGGGACCACTGAATTAATAGTTGAGTTGAGACACTTTCCTTAGTGACTGGCGTTTCTTTAGCCTCCTTAATCCCATTACATTTGTATTTAGATGCCAAATATATAAATAAAATCTCTTTTTTAAATTCAGTTTGGTGATGCAACGAACCCAGATTATGGTTGCAGTGAGGCTCTTGTCAGCTCGCCACTGTTTCATCACAGCAAATATAATCGATCAATTAGCATGTCCAAGTGAATTTGGTGGCTCGGCTTCAGGGAAATTCGATCAGAAGGAGACACTTTGTGTTTCTTTACATGGCACACCGTTTGCCCAAAGCAAAGCTTTCAGTATCTGTATTTGTCTGCGACGTTTCAACTTCCCCTCTGGGCGTACAACACCGCTTCCTCCTGGAACCATTTCTTCTCATTACGCATCATTTGATTCTCTTATACCAAACCTTTTTCCTCATGTAATCCAACCATTCACCGTGTTTCAAAATAACCAGCTTGTGAAGTGAAATCATGAAATGATGTAAGTATCTTATTTATTTAGATTATTATTTCACAAAATAACAAAATGATGATGTAAAATGATGTTGTAATGTCACAGGATTGTGTCTAGTAGTTACAATTAATAAATCTCCTTCCCGGGATATTATGTTTTTCCTATTTATAGTAAAAGGCCATCGATAATATATGAATGTATGTATGTATCAAACTCAGACTGGGGGACATAACAGAGCCTACCAACCTATATAATGTGGCCCGCAAAAATACCAATAATGCTAGTAATAGTTGAACAATAAATGAATCTAAAATGCATTTTCCTTAAGCTTTTATTCCCTCATCAATAAACACACACTCCTGCTCTAAACCAATGTCTTTGCTTCAATCTTGAGTCATTCAAACTGAATTCTTCTTTCGCTGAAGTGTTCTTCCCATCCTGATTAATGCTTCCATTAGCGTAGCATCAATCGGCGTGAATAACAGGTGTCAGGACTGACTTTCTGGAAATAGTAGGAATATAAGTATAAATATTTCAATGCAGGCAGAAAGTGAGTGTGGAGCTGCTTGAACCTTTTGTGACGCAGATGTTCGTTTCACATTTCAGGTTTTTTCGAGTATCGAAGTATCAATTCTATTCTACAAAAGCAGATAATGATTTTAATTGCTCCAGTCGCTCTCGCTGTGCATTTCTGACACATTACAAATAAAAAATAAAAAAACTTGCAGCAAACACTCCAGCCTCGACATCAGTCAGAATCAGCGCTGCGAGAAAATATAAAGCCGCCCGTCACTGGAGCAACCCTTTGATATGTCAGAAGGTATCTGGGAGATAAGTGTGATTGGTTGCCGAAGGCTGCTGCAGAGTGTATAATTGAGTGATAGAGACTAATGCAACAGACTAACACTTAGAAGAGTGTGAAGTACAGCAGCTGCACAGGCTCACACAGTCAGTGAGGCTCTTTTGGTAGGATACTGCGTCTGGACTCACTTTAGAGAGAGTCCAGACAAGCCGGCGTTGTTGCTCTGGGTGAAGGTAAAATTGATGACCTCAGCAGAAGACAAAAAGAAGCATTTTAACTAGTATTATTTGATAGAGGGTCCACTTGTCTTTATTGGAAGATGAACTACTTTTTATTCTTTTTATTGTGAAAATTGAAGCCACACTTTGTCTGATCCGTTTTAATACGGAATTAAAAAATAAATCCATGCTCCCCTTGATTCTCTCTATGTCTGGTGATCTATCCTTCCCTCCTTATTCTGCTCTTGAAGCTTCCAGTACTGTATTTTTAAAATCCAGCTTTAACAGGCTCTCTTTCCTTTCTTCCTTCTATTCTGTTCTTTGAATTTGCCTACAATTGCTTACAGCGTGTTATCGTGGCTCTGTACCTGTGTGAGTCTAATATTTCAAGCGTGGTGGACACTTTTTGTTGAAATCAGAAATGTTTTTCATGTCGAGTGTCTGTACTGCACACGTCACTTGACTCAATTTGACCCGGGGAAATCCAGGTTATCCACTTGCGATTGTTTCATACTAAACCAAATGGAAAATCCTGTGTGGCTTTGGTTTGCTGCTCCCGTCCTCCCGGCGTGTATCTCCCCCTGCCCTCTTGTCTTTTTTTAATCAAATGGCTTGTTGGGTAGTGGAGGATTAAAACTGCTGCTGCTGATGATGGCCCTGTCCAGAATTGAGAATTACACAAACAAAATGCACTTAGTGGCCTCCATGTAAGATGTATATGTAAAGAAAACCAACACTATGCAATCAACTTGGTTGCATTAATACTCCCACCAGCCATTACTTCTCGGAACGTTCCCAGGCTGTGACCAGTGCATGAACCTGAGGATATGCGTCCAAAAAAGGGACAATGTGGACCCGCCTGCTCCAAACTATGGTTTCTGGACGGCATCACGTGACACGAGCAATGGTGTTTGTGACACACATAATGACGCCTGTCTTCTCTAAAGCCAGACAATCCTCGCTAACAGATGGTTGACAGACTGACATCGCAAACAAGTCACTCAGATGAGCGACTGTCCAGGCTTCCACATGAAGTGCAAGTTTACTGTTCAGCTTCTTCACAATGTAACTGTAATGCAAACCAAACTTCTTTTGCACTACAAATTGTTTAAAAGACGAATAAGGAAGTGAACAAACTACTCTATGCAAAACAATCGAAGTTATCGACTGTTACTTTTCCAAGTGTGACATTTTTCAATAAGGTTTATTGACAAAATGCACCAATTAGCAACTATTTGAAATAAGCAAATCAAATAAGAACAATTCTCCAAATTCAACACAAAATGCCACTTTTAATGACCACTGCAGTGTCAGAATTATTCAACTGAATAGAATTCTTCATGAGAGAACATATTAGCAAATCAGGTGTGCGTGAGAACACATAAAATACCTGTTGGTGGTGATGTTATATTGCATGTTAGAAATATGGCTAAGTCAAGAGAATTGTCCACAAAATTCAGGGAAGAGATCATTGCCTTACATTAACAAGGAAAAGGTAACAAAAAGATAGCAATGGCACTGAATGTTCCTAGAGATACAGTTAGAAGCATAGTTGGCAAGTTTAAAGTGAAAGGAACAGTGGCTACACTACCTGAACGTGGCAGAAAGAAGAATTTATCAATGGCTGCTACCAGAGTCCTGAGTAGGCAGGTGGTTAAGAATCCTCGACTTACTGCGAAAGACCTGCAGCAAGACTTGGTGGCAGCAGTGTCCACAGTAAATGCTGAAGAATTGAATTCCAAGACTTACACCACTACTGACCCAAAGGCACAAGAAAAGTCGGTTCCAGTTTCCTCAACACTATATTGAAAAGCCGAAGAGGTTTAGGGATTCTGTTCTGTGGAGCGATGAAACAAAACTGGAACTTTTCGGGCCTATGGATCAGTGGTATGTCTGGAGGAGGAAGAACGAAGCATGTGCGGAGAAGAACACCTGCCCACAGTGAAGCATGGTGGTGGCTCAGTGATGCTCTGGGGCTGTTTGGCTTCCTCTGGCACTGGAAACCTGCAGCGTGTAGAGGGCAAGATGGATTCCATCAAGTATCAGAAAATGTCATGCTGTCTGTGAGGAAGCTGAAGCTAGGACGTCATTGGATCTTCCAACAGGACAATAATCCCAAGTTTATCTCAAAGCCCACCAAGGCCTGGTTTCAGAAGTCCTGGAAGATATTATAGTGACCATGACAATCGCCTAACTTGAGCCCTATTGAAAATCTGTGGTGGGATTTGAAAAATGTGGTTGCCGCACGCAAACCCAAGAACATTAGTGAACTGGAATCCCCAGGAACGCTGCCAGAAGCTGGTGTCATGGTCAGGTCATAACAGCAAAATGGTGCTCTACTAAGTATTAAAGTTGCTGGTCATGAAGGGGTTGAATAATTTTGACACTGCAGTGGTCATCAAAAATGAGATTTTGTGTTGTAATATTAGTTGGCCTATCTTAGTTGCTCTTGCAAACAGTTGCTAATTCCTACATTTTGCCAATAAACCTTGTTTGTTGTTGAACAATATTGATTGCAACTAAAAGCACAAATGTAAAAAAGATGACATGAGAAGAGAGATGTAACATCTATTTATTAGAAAATTTGAAAGAAGAAGTGTATGTCTGTAGAGTGAGGATGAAAGGATGGAGCTATTGAGCTGTATGATTATTCAACTTAAAGCAATATAGCCGCAAACACCGCTCGCCAACCCCCTTCCATCCTTAATCTCTCCATCAATCCTGCACTCCATCATTCCAGCTTTCCATCTTAAAACCAATCATTATTTTTTTTAATCTGAAATAGTGAAGTGCAGTCTGCTTGGGATCATGTACTGGATAATCACCAGGCTCACTTGTAATACTTTTTGGGGAAAATGTGTTGACTGATGCTAAATGCTTGTAATTCAATAGCTACTTCTGTAAACTTTGCACTCTCTCGAACAAACACACATCTGCAAAATACACCTCTGGCAATGAGTGTTCGACCTTAATGAAGTGAAAAGGGCAGCTGGATACCGCAGTTGCCTCGAGGGGGCTCACACTTGTCCATGTGTGTTGATGTGTGTAAGTTTAATACAGCCAGTGTCGTACTTTTAATGAGAGCGTTATGTGTTCTGCTTCTCCGCAGGTTGTAAGGGCTTGTTTCCTTCGTCCTTCTGTACAGTGAGGCAGTGAGCTCACGCTGGATACAGCATGCATGTGTCAACGTATCCCACGATGCACTCCACCGGCCCGAGCCTGCTCCTGCTCAGCGTTCTTTTGCTGGCCAATGGAGACTGTGAGTCCTTGTTCCCTCAACTCTGTTCTATCAACAATGTTCTCTCATCTCAACAAACAAAGTCATATTAATCCTGTATAAATTAGTTTTCAGTGTTTGCGTGTTGTTTTCCTCTTTCTTCTGTTTGTCTATCATGTGTCTTTACGTATTCCGTGCTTGAGTTTGAAGCATGATTACAGCGCTGTTTTTACAGATTGAATAGAGTTAAGTGCACTAAGCAATGATCTGATTACTCTCTGTATAAATGCAGTATATGACTTCAACATTATTCACGGGAAGTCAATGGACAGTGCATTAGTTCATGTCTTCTCTGGCAAACTGCCCGGAGACAAGAATTTATGGTGCGTCCACACAAGCGATGATCCCAAATTCCTGCTTAATACAGATGTGGAGGAATTTCATGAGGATATTTGGGTACCAACTGATACCTGGACCAGACAGACGAGCGTAGTCTTGATCCATGCCATAGGTTCATCCAGCTTTTATACAAGTGCTAAACATGATTGTTTGTAGCATCTTTTTCTTATCAGTCGTGACCCATTTGATACACAGATAAGAAAAGAAAACATTTCCTTTAAAAGAGACCTGGGCCAATTTTTATAGTACTGAAGAACACATGAGGTACAACATCAAGCTCCTCACAGCCACATGATTTTCTTTTTAGGTCATTTTTCGGATGATTGGAATTTTCATTTATCTTTCTTATAATTTAATGTAGAATATTCTTTATTTTCCAAACCAAAAAGTAAGATATTTTTAGCACCTTTAAAATATATAAAATAAATGTTATCTCTTATTTGTTGCCGATGTAATTATCGTTCCTTCTAAACTGAAACTAATATTTCTTCATTAGATTTGCATGCAGGGACACTCAACTTTGCCTTGTTGTCGTGTAGGAATGAAAGAGCAACATTGCTCCGAGCTTGTGGCTACAACTCCAGACGTATATCATCTGAAACAGAGCAGTTGTCAGCCATGTTACACACACACACACACACACACACACAGTCTTGGCTCAGGGCAGCTACTCCTGCCGTGCTATAAAGTACAAAGTCACAGAGAGGCCAGAGAAAGCTACAGAGCACTCTTGTTTTCCCTCACCCTCCTGCCCTTTTGTCCCCTGTGTGAGTTTCAGGGTCGTCTAGTAAAAGCCTGGTCATCTATCAAAACAATGAAGAACCCAGATTGCCATTATGAGAGTTATGGGGAGGACCGGGTCTGTGACCAGGTCGAAAAAAATGTGTCTCCCTCGTCTGTTTTGGCCTTTTCTCATCGGCTTAGACTACCTCCTCTCTTCTTCTCCTGACCATTTTCATGCCGATCTCCAAATGTCCTCTTAATGTGGAGAGAAAAAAGATGCCGAGAGCTGCGGTGCTGCAGCAAACAAGAACGTTTTTTCTATTCGGTTTTCTATCACAGTGTGTATCACTGCGCTTGTAGTGCAGACTCTGATGTGGATTTCACTCTCAAATAGAAGGTTTTTAAATATCCACGTAACTATCAAGGTTTGTAACTTATTAACAGTTTTCTTAGTCGAAAGCTTCGCAACCATTGTATTTATAGACCAACCTTTAGATGAAAACAGTAAAAATCACTCTTTTAGAGTGTGTATTTAACTCACTTACAAGTAATATTTATTTATATAGCAAGTAATATTTATTTATATAGCGCTTTTCCAGACCAGGGTCACGAAGCGCTTAAACAAACAAAACAATACTCAAAAAAGTATATACACTTTAAAGATCAAGATAATACTGAGAACAACACAGGAGTTCCATAAAATCAAGGAAAAGCATTACAGTCATTATCAGGTTTATATTCTCAATTAACTTTACTGAAACAAGGGTCTTGACATGTCGAGTCACATGCTAGTGTTACTTCAGAGAAAATATCATTTTTCAGAACAAATTAGATAGATAGATAAAACTTTATTGATTTCCCTGGAGGTCTCCTTCGGGAAAATGTTTTTCCAGCCAGCACACAGCAATACAGAACAAGAACAAAGTTTCTATAAAAGGAAAGTGCAAGATGACAAGATCTGAGTCTAAAGTTAAAGAACAAGATTTAAGAAAAGATAACAAAGACAAAGGATACAAACATTAACATAGAATATCAAGGAGTGCATGAATGCTTTTTCCCAGATGCAACACTAATAGACTCAGGGACTCATTCATTCCTCGTGCTATTAGTTAGTAAGTAAGTACATTCTATTTGTAGAGCGCTTTTCCAGACCAGGGTCACAAAGCGCTTAAACAATCAAAATAAAACTCAATAAAATATATAATTAAAAGACCAAGATAACACCGACAACAACGGAGTCTCAGGAAATCAAGAAAAACCTGCACGAATAAAAGTGTCTTAAGATGTTCTTGAAGGAGTCAATAGACTGTTTAATTTTGAGTTTGGGGGCAGGAGTGGAGCAAAAAATAAATACATTTTAATTATAAATTATAAATTATTTTAACCTTCCGTGCATCCCGGGAAAAAATGCCTTAATAACCAGTACTCTCTCTTGGATTATGCATAGATCAATTCTGGAAATTTGGTTTTGTCATTATTTCGTAATCACTGTGTGTGTATTTCATCTAGATCAGTGCACACAGCAGACGTTTGTGTGAACAGAGTCATTAACAGAAGCATTTTAAGAACTGAATGTTACTCAAGCTAGAATGTGTTTATCAATTAAAACACTTTTGTGGTATTTCAAGATTACCCTTACTTAAAGCAGTGTATGTCCACTGATGTGTGTTGTGCATGTTGTGTATAACACTATTAAAGTTTGCACACTGGCAACACAATGGTGCGGCAGCGGTATTAAGATTTAATCTTATGGAAAAGCCACTCGCGTAAAAAGCTTGCATGCCACCAAGGCTGTCCATTGTGTGTTGGAAATCCAGAGGTGCAGTTTAGCATTTTCTGAATTTTGCACGAGCGAATTTTCAAAATCACATGTTGCTCCGTTCGCCTGTTTCATCTCCCTCACTTCTGCAGCTGTGCTCTGTTGCACACATGTACGAATGACATCTTTCTAGTGGATTAAGAGTAATGCCCTGATCCTGTCACAAACTAGGCCACTGCTCCATGTAGGCAATGAGACATCCTTTGTGCGGGAATGCAGCCCTCTATGCAGACAATACTGTAATATTTGTTGTGATTTCAATTAGTGCTGGGAGGTGAGATACTTGTCACGACAAGATGCTCAGTGCATGAATCTTTAATTGTCATTTTTGAAGGGATATATATATATGTATATATGATATATAATGTGAGCGTAAGTGTGTGACTGTTCCTTGAATATATTGTGACCTTTTCATCCAAGGCACCGTCGGTGTAAAGAACAAACCTTTACATGTGACTGATTAACCTGTCAACACAGGACCATATAACTCAGCCTTGCAGTAGCAGTAGCCAGGGGGGATAAGAATGGGAAAGGGGTTCGGATCAATCTTTAACAACTGACAGGTCCCCAATTTTTATTAGTGGAGGATCTCTTGAGCAAATCGCCGAACACAAATGGCCTGAGCAGTCGTTTTTTGTAGACTTGGGAGTTCCCTGTTTTTACATTAGGAACATTGTGGACATTTCAGTCAAATGTATCCAGTTCACCAAGTCATTTTACGTGGCCCGCCAGATGTTTGGCCCAAAATCAAAGAAGATCAATGTTTATGTTGATATGGTGACCTATAAAGTCTTCGTGTTTAAGGTCAAAGAATGAAAAGATAAAATTAAATTTTGTTCTGACCACGACTTGGACTGCTTACAGTTGTTGGGCCCCTTTTGTGATTTAGTTTCACACCCTGGTCTACATGCTGTGGTATGTTTCGTGTCAAAGCAAATGATACAAATGTGTTTGAATTTGCTTTTGTTTATTTCATGGTAGTTCTGCTAGCAGTGTTTAATGACTGGGGAGGCTACCTGAACGAAAAGATGTGTGGGGCCTTTATAATAGCCATCTTGGGGTGATCATGATTGCAAAGCAACCTCGAGTAATGCTTGGCCTAAGGAAGCTCTGATGGCAAAGCAGGTGAAGATAAATTGTGCATTAGACGAATGCTAGTTATTATTGTTGTCATTTATGTTAATGTTGCTGAATTTGAAGAAAATCATGAATACAATTGCAGAAAACCTCCAAATATAACATTATTTTACTGATATCGTTCAGACCCGCTATCAGAAAATCAGATGTGATCACCCTCAAAACCCTTGCACTTCCTCTCTGCTGAGCTGAGGCTCAAAACAAGCCTCAGAGTCACTTGTCCGGTTCCATCTCTGAAACACTGACCCACTAAACTCTAACAATAAGTTGCCCATCATTTTCTATTCACGTCAAGCCCGCAGTTGACCAGCAACTGGCCGAGAGAAAGCACAAATCAAGTCACACATTGTGCTCTAGCATCAGTATCAGGGCCTTGTAGCCCTGCAAGGGTAATGTAATCGTGTTGCTATTAGTTCTAGCAGGTTATAAAACGAGGCACTAGCTCGGCTGAATGAGCAGCTCTTTCTGTTCTACTTTATAAGATGACCTAAGAAGATGTAAGCCCAGCATTTGTATACAGTACAAATATATAATATGGAAACTATTTTTTTTTTCTGGGTGAAATTATTTTTATTTATTAATGCATCACAATTTATTCATCTTTTTTTGCAACCATATCTTCTACGAAGCAAAAAAATCCACAGCAGATAACATGGTCCTTTATAAACTACCTGTATAACATCTTTGTTAAAAGGCAATAATTATACAGTGACGACAAAACTGAGCAAAATGTATAATTAAAAAGGGTTTTTTGTTAGTTTTATGTAATGTTAAATTGAAATTGCTGATATTTAGTAAATTCTATTTAAATTGTAATCTCATCTTTTATGTACCGTATTTTCTGCACTATAAGGCGCACTTAAAACCCTTTAATTTTCTCAGAAAACAACAGTGCGCCTTAGAATCTATAGCACCTTATATATGAACATTACTTGGTGGGTGACTTGTTTATAAACACTTTCATGACTCTGCGCCGACACGCAGTGGGCGGGATTACGTCATTGCGTCATTAAGGGGGTTGGATTTACGACGCACGTCACATCATGGCGGACAGCTATGGAGTGAGATTACTGCCACCGGTTTGAGCGAGTGTGTCATCCAGTCATACACAAGCGTACAACACGTCATACACGCGCGCTCTTGCTGTCATACACACACTCCACTTCATTGTCTGCTCACAACACCAGTCTCGCATGCTGCTGCTTCAAGCCTTTTAAACATCATTTGAACATCGTTACCATGGGAGTGAACGGAGTTGTCAAAACGCTTAATAAAGTTTGACTTTATCTGACTGTTTTGTTGACGTTCCCTTTAGCACAGCTTTATCTAGTGGATGCATAACGCAACCCAAGTCAAACGTTTGACTGTATCTTTAATTCTATGCGCCTTATAATCCGATGCACCATATGTATGAAAACAGTTCTAAAATAGGCCATTCATTGACCGTGCGATAACCAGTGCGCCTAATAGTGCGAAAAATACAGTACATGCAGATTTGCAGCAAGTAAAAAAATTGAGATAGGGGATAGCACTTTCCATCAGCCACAGCAAGAGTTTTTTTTCATTTCCAGGTTCAACTAAGTAGCTGATAATTTGCTCCTAATGTGTTGGTTTGATGTTAATGTGTTTTAAGTTATGACTCTGGCTGGCTGCCCACCGGCTCTAGAGACTGGCTATCGTTGGTCTGGCTTAGACCCTGGATATCTGCCTGCTCCCTAACTTGTCTGACAGGTCCAATTCTGGGCACATTAAAGGAATTATCAAGCGACCTTCTGCCACCACACACAACACATTACAGCTGGATCTTTCCCTGGCAGGAAATGTAAATTAGTCATTTCATTCCTAACCATTGACTTAACGAGGAAAATAAGCACAGTAGCAGATGTTTGGCAAGTCGTTCCCACATCCACTTTCACATGTGAAACTTTCAGCAACAGAAAGCCTCTCCAGAGCTTCTGGTGCACTCTGAGTGTGTCCACAGAAATCAGAAGCATCTGCTCAGAAATATGATCATAACATTGCGCTGTAGAGAATTCCATCTCCTCTAAACAATCCCCAACATTATAAATACTGTTGATCTTTTATCCTTATTGATTTTCAATTATTATTACTGAGCAAACTTTATTAACTTTAATACAAATTAATTCTTAATGAATCCAAAATACCAAAAATAAATATGTTAAAAAACTTAAGTTTTAAAATATTGATATATGTGTGGATGTCAGTTACTTTTTCTCCAAATCCTTAAAGAAATGACATTCAGCCACATTTAACCAATCTTCTAAAACATTTAAATCATGTGTTGAGATTCAGTTATGTTTTTCTGCTGATTATTTAATAATTTCTTTTGGTCATTCTGCTATAATTTATAAACTTTTATGCCAAACAACTTCATCTAATCAATGAACTGAAGGCCAAATGACAATTTTTACAGAATCCTTAAATTGTGTCTCAATGGGCCTGTGGGATTAAGGAGGATTGCTTTTCCTCATTTGATTTATTTCGGACACAGATGTGAACATTAATATCAGCTCCTGTCATATAATTATAATGTGAAATAATATAATAATTGTTAATTGGTTCAATTTCATTTGGTCACTTGGTTGTTCATTCTTTCCAGGGCCCACAGGTAGCAACTCGTCCATCAAATAAAATCCACATGAGTGACCGGGATGTTTAATAGTTGATTAAGTAACCAGAAATGTGCAGATCGAAGCGTAGTGAAGGCCCTTAGTGTTGTCAATGATAAGCTCACGACAGCGTTTCAATGATTTCTTCATCATCATTATCTCTTTAAGATGTTTTTTTTAATTTTGGCAGTTATATAATATTCGTTCTTATTAAGCAATATTGGCGAATCATAATCTCTCCCTGAAGGTTTGAGCAAACATCTGCTCCTACAAACTCATCTCTTTCGCTTCGTCCCTCTAGGTTAAGACAGCATCTGTCAGCTACCCCCCTCTCCGTCCTGAGCGTCATTTCATCTCGCTGTGTGTCATTTCAACGTACAATCAACTCACTTTTACAAGCTTGTTATAGGAGTTCACTCAGGAATAGTTGGTCAAGACGAACATGAAATCTTAGATTGATTATAATCTAAAGGGATTAGGGGAAGGCTGTGTGAAAACCTGTAATGTTGGTTTGTTGTGTTGACTTGATGATTCGACATCATTTCTCAATAAAAATATCAAACGTGGACTCACTTATTTCAAGTTAAGGATGCGTCTTATAATGGGCGCAGCGATGGGTGCCGGATTGTTAATCCCTGCCATCTGTGTAGGTCATGGTAACTGTATGGCATCCTTTATGTAGGCCATCCTCACTTTCTCTCACACACACACCCAAAGTAGGGAAGATTGCCGCTGCCTAATTCCATCTAAATCTCCCTCTGTGCTTATTAGTTTCCTATAACATCCATCTTGGGTCATGTTGAAGGAAAGAAGGCCGCCTGGGGTGTTGCCCACTTGTACAGCCACCAATCTCTCCAAGTGCTGTCAGTCTCCCTCATTAAAAAGTGGAGCAGAACTACAGCACCATGGGGGACATAACTGGTTAAATCCACGTACATAGAGAATGAGCGACAACATTTTAAAAAACACCATCTTTTTTTTTAATAATCCCAGAACATCTGTGCTGTCTGCTACCACAGTAGAAGTTTGGTTCATCAGTTTTGATCCGTCAAGTTACATTTTGTAAAAAATCTTTGTGATACACTCAACAAAAACAATTATTACCTCCTTGGCAGAGGTAATTATTATAACTGGCCTTTTCCATCCTCCACATTTTCTGTCAAAAAGTTAGTTATTATGCCCCAATTGAGTCCTAAACCTACAACTTACTAGGGTTTACTTCAACATACTGAAAGAGAAGGTTTTGTCAGATCAGTCATCGGTCCTGCATGCTGTCACGAACATGGAGACCAAAAGAGCTTTTTTTATAGCTCTTAAAAAAGGATGCTGAAGAATAGGTGATAAAAGTAGTTTCATAAAAGTAGTTTCATTCCTTACAATAGTCGTCCAATCGGCTCAGCTCCTAGTGCTAAAAACTGTAAAACAACATTGAAATCAACTCGACACTTAGGACCAGCACCGGTCAAGTGACAAGTGACAAGTGAAGAGGAATTGAGGATAATAAAGAGCTGACGTGTGTTGATCTGATTCTTCTTGGGAAGACATTTATGTCTCAAGTTGACCTCTGTCAACCCGTCGTTTCCACCTTCCTAAATTAACAATGTGAG
This sequence comes from Callionymus lyra, assembly GCF_982586985.1. NCBI lineage: Eukaryota > Metazoa > Chordata > Actinopteri > Syngnathiformes > Callionymidae > Callionymus > Callionymus lyra. The sequence continues at coordinate 26,879,087 of NC_141818.1, forward strand.
GCAGATTTGAAGGTCTTAAAAAGTTATTGTTTTAAAGGTCTTTGCTTTTACACAATGGTCTGCAGGGTAAGTGAACATCCCATAATAGAAATAACCTTCATTTTCATACTTGGAACTGATGCTGCTGCTCACAAGCAATGCCAACTGTGATGAGTTCCAGTTCCTCGGCAGGCAATGTCTATCCAGGCAGGCTTTGAGGTAACTAACAAAAATCCCTATTTAGCCAAGCCAGGCAATCCATTGCCAATTCAGAAATGTGACTCATGTTTTAAGCTGCATTTAAAGTTAAGAAAAGAGACATTAAGATAATCAATCCAATAACAATATCAATAAGTTCAGATCGTCAATGAAGGGTCTTGGTCTCAGCTATAGACCAGAGTTTCAATGTCAAAGTTAGCTGTTGCCACACACTGACTGCATAGACATGTATTTATCATTGTATCTGCTGTAGCAAGTTGGTGTTTCAGGGACACCCATAGACCCTCTGGGCGTCAGTTACCCAGTCAAGAGCATCTTTCAAACAATATCTAGAGTCGCAATGGGTCGTCACTGTTCAACATTAAACCATCATCACAGACATATGAAAAATAAACATATTTATTGGTGCTTTAAATTATTAACAATTTGTGTATCCTGTGAAAAACTCCTCTTTGTCAAAGACATCATTGGAGCTTGGGGTCTGGCAAAAGTACTTACTTACTTACTTACTTACTTACTTCACCCATTGTTGATGAATGAATGAATGAGCTTTAGATCGTAAACAGGAACAACAAACATGTCAACCATGTAGGTTAGATTTGTATTCCGATGTCAAAACAAGCTTTAATTGTCCTGTTTCTAGATAAATTTAGCAGCTATACTTCCTAATGTTGTCATTAAACATTGTGTTAGAAGGTTTTTAGCCTTTGTTATAGCTTTTAAATTAGTTAGTTAGTTGGATCATCACGCAGTCTTAGTGGACTCCATCTTTTTCTTTCAGTTGTTGTATTGATATATCCTTCCATGACATTGTTGGACCTCTTTCATATATATTTTATTTTAGATTTTATTTATTATTCCATATACTTTTTTTGTTTCTAAAATGGATTCGTTTGATTGTAAACAAACCAAAAAGTGCACAACTTCCAGGGCGTCATAGCTCAGATGGTGAGTGGTTGGCTTGTGGCCTGAGAAGTTGTGGGTTCAATCCCAGCTCCAGATGAAATGAATGTCTAAAACATATGAATTGCAATGGGTTGGGGGCATCAGAATGTTGACAGGTACAGGAAGAGCAGGCAGGTTCTTAGAGAAGGGTTGTCCAACACAAACTCACGATGGGCCAAAATCCTTTAGCACGACTGAGTTCCGGACAAAATGAAATTCATAATGATAATAAATAATGTATATTTACCAGATATGTATCTGCCATATACTGTATATAGCCTCGATAATGCTTAATTATGTCAATGTTTGTCCTCCATTAAGCAAATTCCTTTCCTTTACAATGATTTTCACTGTTATTGAAAGCCTCTTTACACAGAGGCATCTTCATAGGTCATGATATCTACATAAACAATAATCTACTTTGATTTGAGCCAACTTTCCAGCGGGCCAAATAGAATGACTTTGTGGGCTGGATTTTCAACGCAGGTTTGATTTTAAGTTTTTGCGTGTTATTCCTGAATACTGAAAATGGTTCTGGGAGACTTTTTAGGAAGCCATATGAAACACACTGTTAGTGGTGGTTCTTGGTTGATTGGCTTTAGATAAAATGTTTGAATTATAAGTATATTTGTCTTTTTTTTTAATCCAGATTAGTTGATTAATAGATTTAAATGTTCTCTGATTAGTTTAATGTTTTTCTCTCTGTTCGCTCTCCTGCTGTTTGAAAAAGAGAGGGAAACGGATGCTCTTAAGAATAGGAGGTGAAGGAGGAGATATTAAGGATGCTGTATCAAAATGAGATGAAGAGTGAGCGGGAGAGAATAGTGGGAACGTTGAGAGTGAATTGGAAGCACAGCATATGGGTGCATCCTCCCTCATTAAGTCAGTCAATGTGAGAGGAACTTATGTAACGCCCCAGAGATGAAGGGAGGAGACGAGGAAGAGTAACAAGGAGCAGGATGAAAGAACAAAAGCAGCTGTGTAAGGGGTGATCTCTTTTAGAGGTTTTAAACTGACAGAGTGATGAAAAACTGACAAAAAAGGGATCCTCAGACAATCAAATATAAAACAGGACTAAAGACAGTGAAGAGATAAAAGAGAATGGAAGGATAGAAAAAGCAATTGAAAGATCTACTGTGCCTTTTAGTACGGCTCTGCTGGCTTTACACTTTTCATTTGTTTTGTGGAGAAGAGATTAGCAAGTGGATTAAGAGAGCGATTCTCCCGCTTTGCATTCTTTCTGTTCCCTCTTTCTCTCGCTCTCAGATGGTGAGCACGCACATCTGCTCGCTCGCTGGGGCATGATGGAAGAGAGCGTCTCCAATTGAAACAGTCAGCCAGCTGCAGCAATCACTTTATATTCTCTCCTGCTTACTTCTTTATAGGTTCAATAAAAATCAATTTGTGTTAAAGATTTGGAGAGTGCCACATGATGCCTGACTGAAGGACTCCTATAAATACGTAATTGCTTCCTTTTCTTCTGATGTTTAAATGATGTGTCCCACAGTCGTGCACATCCAGGGGTAAATAAGTAGCGTCTTTGTTCAAGTAAAGAAAAGAATGTGACATGATTCCGGTGTGATTCTTCCTCACATTGCATAGATTTGTGAGGAATTCTCAAAAAGCAGGTGACTTAAAAAGACGTTTGAATCTCATTTTGACTTCCAAAGGGAAGGGACAACACGCCCCCCCGACCTTTAAGGGAGAGTGCATGTCTGCATTCTTATAAATGGAAAGTGCAGCTGGTCTTCTCAGGCAGGTGAGGAGTGAGTACAGGTGAGGAAACATGGACGGCGTAGCTTCGGGCCGTCACTTTGAAATGAAGTCAAATGTAATCTTCTTGAAAACTCCAGTGAAAGACTTGGTGTGCGCACGCTGTTTTGGTCATGGGTTCAACAGTTATTTCTGGTGAGGCAGTACATGCTCCAGAATACAACGTGTCATTGACTGAGTGCTCGATCACCTTTATTGTCTAGATTCTAGATTTATAAGAGCAACAGCCAGTTATTCATGATAAGGCACTTCTTTTGAGTCCGATAAGTTCTGTTTCAGCTCTCTGTTAACAAAAGAAAGATCTAAATGGTCATTATCAGTTTGATCTTTAACCATCTTATCCCAGTTATGAATACATAAAAGAGCTTTTGCTGTAGTTTTCCTGGGTGATTGTTCTGAGTCTGGTCGTGGGCCAGCAAGGTGTAGAGGTTCCTCAGCAGCTTGAGGCTCTTTGGCTGTGTTTGCCAGTGCATCTGTCTCTGTCTGTTTCTGTCTCATATCTTCTCGCTGCCCATCCTCCTCTCTTCCTTGCCCATTACAGTCTCCATCTGTCCCAGCCTCTATCTCTCACCCTCGCCCGCTCTCTCCTCTACTTCGACCAGCATTCTCTTCTTCCTTATAAACTGCAAAAAGCAATTCCTCCCTTTGTCAGGGCAGTTGCTCTGAGCCTCTAAGTAGGGATTTTCTGGTTTGGCTTAAATGCCATTAGGCAAGCTGGCGATGACGTGCATGGGCTGATGTGTCGAACCTTTTATGATTTGAGTTGTGATGTGGCGATCCAGCGGTGTGCCCGGGTATGATATTGTTGCGTCCCTCAACATGGAGCTTTAGTGGTCATGCCAAGAGTAAGTCTTCCTAAATCTTCCATGGCCGCTAAATATTAAGCTTCTTTGGCAGCGACAGAGAGAGACACTCCCAGGGTGACACCAGCACACTTTCTAAACACAGACACATATGCTGCCACATATGATGCTGATAGCTGTCATCTCCTAATATAATCCATGTTTACCTCATTGATTTAAATCGCGCTGAACCAACGCTGCTGTGATATCAGGGATTTAAAAATAAACAAAACACTATATTTGTACTATCAACAGTCTTTTAATGGACTTTAACCAACAAAGGTTGTGATATAAAAGAAATGTTCAACACTTGCTGTTCTTTCAAGGGAAATTTTTTCTTTGGGGGTTCAAACAAAGATAAGTGAGAAAACCACCTTTAACCTCTAGGCTAACTGACCAGTGACTCTGACATAGGTCAGGCGGGTAAACCTAAGATAAGGCAATGACTAAAGTAAGTGCCCTTTGGCAAGGTTATCCTGCTTATTTCATCATACATGTGTCACTAAATATAGACAGTTAAAGATAAAAAAACATTTTGCATCAAACACTTTTTACTATATTGTTTCACAAGAATCCCTTGCAGCACAAAAGTTGGGTTAGTCATTGTGTACAGTTAAACTGAATTTAAACTGCAGCTTGCTCACACAGTTTTGAACAACACCCCCCCTGCCTTTTTAAATTGGTTTGTTGAGATGAAATATGAAATAAACCATTGGGAGATCTCTCCTTTGTCTTCAAAATGAGACTCTAAATAGAGAACCATGTACCTCTAATCTAATAACTATATGTTATAATTCATATAACATATGTTACAAGACAACAATTTATTTTCTTATTATGAACAATTGTTGAGTTGGGAGAATTGTAAAGATGTCAAGGGATTCTTCTTTGTGTTCTTATGCTGATCGTGTGCTAAGTATCTCACCCGTTTGTTATTTCCACGCAGCTCCCCCAAAATTTACAAGAACCCCAGAAGACCAAATAGGAGTACAAGGGGGCGTGGCCTCATTCGTGTGCCAAGCCTCCGGAGATCCTCAACCCAAGATTGTCTGGAACAAGAAAGGCAAGAAAGTTAGCAACCAGAGATTTGAGGTATGAATTAGTTACCTTACATGTTTGACTGCTATTGGGTATCAAGTCACAATGACATCATTAAAGTTTCAAAGTGAAATCAGGAAAAAAAAATTGGATGATATTGTCAAAGTTCTTAGATTCTAAGTATTATATTATTGTTGTTACAAGTTGTATGTTAGCGTTTATCCTCCCCTTCAATTACTAAATATTATTATAAAAAAGCATATTAGTTGACTAAAGACACATTTTCAATACTTTTGGTCAGTTGTTTACTTCCCCATTCTAATTTGTTTGCCTTATTTTTGTTGGATTTATTCAAGCAAATATTTTTTCTTTTTTTTTTAAATGATTTTTTAAATGTTGATTTTAGATCAAAGTGAATAGTTTGGATTGATATATATAAATACATGATTTATATATATATATATATATATATATATATATATATATATGTGTGTGATTTATATATATGCTCAATAAATTCTCTATATTAATATTATTATGATTTGCTGTGTACATGTTATGTAACACTATCACCAGAACCGCTGGCATCTGAACTCTGATCCTCAATCACACAGGTGATAGAGTTTGATGATGGCTCCGGCTCGGTCCTGAGGATCCAGCCACTGAGGACCCCCAGAGACGAAGCCATTTACGAATGTCACGCGTCCAACACTGCAGGAGAGATCACAGCATCAACACGACTGAGTGTGCTGCGAGGTGAGTTCAGGTTGTTGAAGATGGAACAGCTATATTGGAGAAAGGTAAGATTGGCTCAACAAATTAAGCTCCAATGTTTCCTAGATGTTTATATTATTATTGTCTTTTTAATTTTTATATTATTATTTTCTTTTTAATGTTACTTTTTTAATTTCTCCAACATTCTTTTCAACATTTTCTCATAGTTTCAAATGTACAACTGATTTTGTCTTCATTTTTTAACGTCTGTTTATTAAAAACTCTTTTTTAATTTCAATATTTACATGAGAAAATGTGATGAAGCCCCACCCACTGAAAACACTTTTCTGTTTTTTCTGGAGAATACATCTTTTTTTTTTACCATAACCACACCTACTCTGCCGTGATAGGTCAAGCATCCTGCTTGACTGCATCTTGGAGAGTAAGACGTTTACATTTGAAATATTTGGAACATGAGAGTAAGTCAGGAGAATTGGAGTTCAACATTAGTTGCCCTTTAATTCTAACTAAAAAAAACCTTGTACGATTTGTTGTGACAGGGCAGGTGGTGGGTTGTTATTCAGTATAATAGTGAACACTATGACCTCAAATTGTATTATCATTATGGTTTTACATTATTAAGCTCAGACGAGCAGGGAAACAATTGGAAACGTGTCATAATGGAAGTGATGTCACATGTTAAATAAGGTGCTCTGGACAATAGTTCTTTGTGTACCTGGGAGCCCAGTTGAGTGTAAGCCGAGACATTGTTTGTTCTGAAGTAGATACATGTACATCTACAGCTTTGTTAGCATTAGCAATAATCCATTAATGCAGATAGTGATGTTAATGGTAGAGGAGTCCATTAGGAGAACATTAAGTACCGGTAGTTGGAAGCGCGTGAGTGGGTGTAACTGCTCAAGTGTTGATAATCACATAGCCAGCCTTTACAGTCCGTGGTTGTGGGAAGGACGTGCAGTGTATTGTTCCACCATCTCATCTCTCTGCCATCCTTCCTCTTTCCCCCTCATGTCTCTCCGAGGAATATTAAACGGATACATACAGTCTACCCTCCTTCTATCGACCACACCTCGCTTTCCATCCCATCAGTCTGTTTTTGTTTCCGCCATAAATTCTCCTTCTTTTAAAGCGTCCCCCTTACCTAGATGTGTCGCTCTCTCTCTCTTTTTTCGCCTTAACTCTCTGCTTGTACCACGGTCCACCACACAGAACCCTCTAAATTATTCAATTCACTCTTTGCGTCTCCGGCGCTGTGCGGCGAGTGCTTGTTCTCGTCTCGCTCTCGCGTTGTGCTGTGCATGTTGTGCAATATGGCGTGGAGGAAGCCTTAACTAATGCGTGCTGGAAGTCACAATCAAGTGCACATGCCAATGTTTGAGTCTTTATCTAGTGATTAGTGTCTTCAAGCTTCTCGGAGGAGTCGCTGTGTTGCGATTGCATCAAAAGGCCACACGGGACCGGCTAATAGCCCCTTAAAGACTCTAAATGGCAGCTAGGACACACACATGCACACACACACACACACTCTGAGGCATATCTTCACTCAGGTTCCGCACAAAGGCGGGATCGTGTCACTCACTTCTGCGCTCGCTCTGGAAACCTACACTGACGGCTTGACGGGCGCAGCCCTGACAGCAGGGATCTGGTGTTAAGGTCAGCGGGCTTAATTACTGAGGATTACAATACGCCTAATTGAAATCTTGGCTTCCAGCAAACCACTGTGATTGCAGTCGCTGAAAAATAACGTCCCTGAGCAATTAAAATACTTTGGGGCCCATGTACGAGACAGAGTGTTTAATTCGGTGTCGACGGCGCGGCGCAATTATTCCCGGCATTTTCCCGGGACAACTTTATCCTCGGTGGAATTTCACTTATCGTAGATGCATTTAAAAATATCTTCAATTACTATTTGACATGCACGGAAAGGAGCATTAAGATAATGACATCCTGGTTCTAAATTAAGCCTCCTGATACTATAGCTCCGGCTTTGGCACTGGTCAAGTCATGCTCTCCCTGACCCGTAAGAGTTCACTACGGTTTTCCTCCCACAGCCCAAACAGGGACTTGGGGTCAGAGGAAAACTCTCCAAGTTGCCCTGTCGTCCATACGCCTTACTGTAACTAACCTCTCATTTCGCCAAGAAATGGCTAAGGTGAAAAATGTAAGTTTAATTTGGGAAAATACAGAAAATAACAAGTTTATTTACTGGCAGCAGTTTGATTCTAGAAAATTAAGCAATAATAAACAAGATTTACCTCGTGAATAAATGAGTTACTAAATCAAGCCAGCAACAACCAAAATGTATCTGTAACTCCTTAATGTGTTGTGTTTCAAACACATATTTAAGTCATGAACATGAGTTAAAAAAAAAAAAAACCTGTCAGTGATGGAATAGAGTCGTAATTCAAATAAAAAAAAGATCTTGTTGTGATATTTATGTCATCTTTCCCAGCTCTAAATGGAACAAAAAGTCGTTCAGAGTAATGATTTTTTTAATAAGACATATTAAACCATCTCATTTTCCCAAGTTTTTTGTGACTGAAGAGAACAGGTTTGTTTTCAGGAGTACATTAGGGATGAGACTTCTGGCTGGATCATTGGACTCGGACAGAAAAGTGTTGCTAGCTTTCAGTTTCTGGACTCCACTTGTATGAGCCGTCAGTGGAGGATGAATCCAACGTTCTGTGCCAGTCTGAGCGGTGAGGTGTGAACACACCTTGAGTTTGAAAAGTAAAACGAATAGCATCCATATCAAGACCAATCAATTTCCATAGTCCATGTCTTCATTTGCATAGATTTCCCATCAGCTCTATCATCTTAAATCAAGTTGTTTTGAGTAACCAAGCAGAGCGACCGTTCATTTGTTCTGTATCACAGCAGAAAATCGTTGATTCTGTCGTTAGAGCACATCTGGCTTTTCTTGGAAACCAGCGATTATCATGGTTCCCAGTCTTCCAGCTCCTTAAACACCAAAACCAATGAACAATGTGTGGGAATCTCATCGTGTGTGAGACAAGAATGTTTGCTCTGAATTCCTCATGATTCAGAAACCAGACTTTTATATGAGCTGTGAAGTTATCGGGCTATTGCGCTATGGAAACACTCAAGCGGGAGTCCGTCCAAATGAAATGTGCGCGAGCTTCTGTCAACAAGAGAACATCAACTTCTGCATCTGCGTTGACCACAGCTGCTTCTCAACCGTAAATCTCATTCATGACTTCAATATAAGTAAGCTTTTTTGTATTTCTGATAAACATCTTTTGAAATAATACAATTAAACAAAGTACATTTTTATGGTACACATGTATTTGATTTGAACCAGCATTATTCTTCTGGCTTTTGGTAGTTTGTATATGATTTTTGATTTTTTTTTTTTTTTGACAGTGTGTAGAGGAACGTTATTTCTTTTAGCTTCTTATTTTCATCTTTTCATCCACGCTTTTCCAAGCACTTGACATGTTTCCACACACAAGGAAAAATATTTTGTGCTCTTGCAAACCTTAAGTTGTTATTTTTTGTGCTACAACCTTTGCTCTCTTGGAGTTGCTAAGGGAAAATAACTGAATCTGAAAGAAACTGATTTTCTTTTTCACTTTGATCCTGACATGAAAACTTGAGAATGACACGTAAACACCAGTAGCATATTGAGTTCTCCAACAAAACTAAGCCTGTGTCAGTAAAACATCTTGTCAATGTTGTTGTACACAAGCTTGTACTCATTGAAGCAAGCACTTGATATATTGACACATGAATACAGCACAAAATACATTGAAAAACGCTACTCAATGAAAGTTCAAAGCTCAAACCCATACCCAAACTCAAACTCATAAATGTTAAGAAAATCGTACTTTTGATACTATAATTAGATCTGCAAACTATTTTCTTAGGGACCGCAGTAAAGAAAGTGTAAAAGTGACTGGTCCATCTCAAGATATACATACTGTAGCCATTTAACCTGTTCTCTGTGAAATAGCCATGAGAAAGAAGTTATTGCGACTTTAGACTTGTTGTTTGATGGGACAGTATGATCAGCAGGGGTTGGTTCTTTGAACAAAAAAGGCGGCACGTTTTGAGGATCATCAACTGCTTCTTCGCGGAGGCTGAAAAGCCTTTTCTTTCAAGTAACAAAGGAAAAATAAAGACAAATCAGATTCAGCAAACGTTTTGCCATTATTGTAAACGCAACACAAAATCAGCATTTAACAAAAATATTTAATAAAACATTCATGAAAACTAAACGGACTCCAAGTTTAAAAAAGAAAAGATTGCAAGATTGAGTCTAACAATGTAGATATTTTCCCTGTTGTCTGCGCTCATCTGGTATTTTAATTCAATTTCCATTGTGACTTGAATAAACCTCTCTGTGGCAGAATCCTAAGTAGAACTAAAGTCACGGTATGGATTCTTTGTTCATTTGGAGATATTTTGTTTAGTGAGTGATTTTAATAGTTAATGAGCGTAGAGTTTTAAAGATGGTAATAATAGATGTTCACCTTGACCCAGAGACAACACAAGTGATACCACAAACACATTTGTTTTCGGACCTCTGGGTTAAGGTTGCAAGGGTTCAATTGTTCTGCGGCTGCAACCAACACTGATATGAAGAGAAAAGCCACAATGAATTACTATTAATGGATTGTAGATTGCCGGCATTGTAATCAATGGCATCGGAAACTAAAATTGACCTAAAAGTACACAATGCTCCCTTTTTAATACCATACATGAACTACTTGACTTGATATGAATGGGTGTATTTGTATTGCAGTTACACAGATAGCTTGATCAAAATCTTGCTCATAGAATATAATGGCTTCATACACTTTTTAAAACTCTGCGTTAACGCCAGCCGGCTAAATGTTGCTGTAGGGACAACTTTGCATCTGTGGTTGTCGAACAGAAAGGAGTGAGATGCGAGATGTCTAGCTGTGCATCCCGGCTGTTTGGTGCAGCGTCCCATCAAACTTAGATGAAATGGAATAAGTTATTTCTGCCTATGAGGAGCCAGCTTTGAAGTAACTGTTTGCATAATGAAAGAATGAACCAGGATTGTTATGCACTAAGGTTTCCTCTTTCCCTCTTTCTTGTCTATATTTTTTTTTCCGTTGTCCACGATCTTGTTTCATTGTACTCCTTTTCTGCAAGTGTGTGCTTTTATGTCACCCACCCCCGACACTTCACACAAACATCTTCTCATCTTGTTATTTTGGTTTATTATAGCGATGTTTCCATTTGTCGCTGTGGTGATTGATTGAAACCGGAGCTGTTAAAAGGCCACACGTGCACTTGCATAGCCAGTGTCTCATGACCCGTCGGCTTCAGTTCGTTGGGCCAGTACCAGAATTAGCATCTCCATGGCGAGGTTCAGCGCTAGGATTTCCCGTTAATGAGGCTCCGTGTGGTTGAGAGGGATAGAGTCACAGGATTGTGGCTGAAAATTGGGGGAGGAAAGGCTTCGAAATTCAAATACGCTTGTTACTAGATCAAATAAGCTGAAAATTCTTGCATCAACACAGACCACTTCCTTATCCATTCTTTTCTAACTGTTTACATCAATCTCTTTCAACTTTGTATCCAATGTGACTCTTAACTGGGCACAGAGCTCAGTTTATTATCAGGATTTTAGATGTTTGCAGCGCTTGTTCAACTTAGTTTATACATCTTTGATCCTTTACCCCCTAGAAGCATCTCAGTGCTCAGATGAACGAAACCGCCTTTGATTTCCTCTAACACTGTGGAATGAGTCTTCATGTTTGATTTAATTGCCTCAGATGTCCATGAATTGGCATTTGAAATGCCACCTCAAAGGGATTGTTAAGTCTCAAGGAATTTGGGCCTGCATAGTTGATTTGCGTGTGAAGGGTCAGGTTCCAAAGGAGCTTATGTGCGAGACTTACAACGGGAATTCGCTCGGCTTATCTTTTTTATGTTGGATGAAGAATCTCAATCTTGTTTTGTGATTGTGTTCCAAAACTGCCGTTCCCGGCCAAATTTGTTGGTTCATCATCTCTTTAAAACAAGTTCAACCCCATTGAAAGCAAAAGTCTTTCATCATATCTGTCAAGTCAACAAACATCCTGAAGGATTTTACCATCTTATCTTTTTGTATGGAGAGTCACTCAAAGCAAGTTCAGATGTAACCAGTGATCTAAACATCCCCTTTGTTTATCGTGAAAAAATGTATTTTGTCACATTGTTGTCACGTGTTAAGGAAGGGTTGGCACATTTTTGTGTAGGTTAACATAAACTTTCAGTATCTTTTTTGTTGTTAAAAACCAAACTAGATTTCAAGTTTGTATTTTCTTCAATAAAATTATCCGTACAGATACTTTATGTTGCTTATTTTAAGTGTCTCAAGATGATGACATTATGAGTTGGCACTTTATCAAAATTGAATTGAATGAATACCACCTTCAAATCAATCACTAGGTGAGTAAACCGCTCTGACCTGTTGACAACTGATGCATAGAGTAGGTTTAAATCCATCGGTTAAGCTTTATTTTGTTTCTTACAGACATTACCAACAGTGGACATAAATGAAACAATTACTAAAAACCCAATTTAAACACATTACACCGAAAAGGTGTGCGACACTCATTACTTGTCGTCTGTAAATAATCCAATGAATGCAGTTGTGATTAAGTGTTCGACACAAGTAGTAAAAACAAACACACTGGCTCAGTGGGAAACTGGAACAAGTTGGCTAAGGAGATAATTAGTGAATGGAGAAGAGTTTCGCTGGTGGCATGGACTCTAGCTAATGGTGGGCATTATGGAGAAAATGCTGCAGGGTATGACACAAATAGAAATCTGGGATGTGCTAAGAAGACATTCCAGGGTTGAAATTCCAAGTGGGAAAAATGGCTGACACTGATACTTGCTCTGTAAATATGATGCTGAATTGATAAATGTGATAAAATCCCAGTGATATTCATAGGATTTTATTATGTACAAGAAGGTTAAAATGTAAGTAAGTAAGTAAGTAAGTAATATTTATTTATATAGCGCTTTCTGCGTCTTTGAGGAGCTGGTGGTGCAACGGAGATAAGACCCTAATGTTGATGTTCCCGGTGTATTTTGTGACATCAAGACAGGCTTGCAAAGGCCTTTCTCTAACTCACTTCAAACTAAATTAAATCCTGGGGCTGATATTTGAATTATGTTGGATCCATCTAATATGATCTATATGTATCCATATAAAGATATAAGGTCAAAGTATAGCAATATATTGCTCCTTCCATATCTTTTCATATATATTCATATAGCTATGTGTCAATCTTTGCTGCCATATGAAACTATAGACTTTTGGTACATACAAAGCCTGGTATCTTTCTTAAGATTCTGTCAGAAAATAACTTATGCTAGCTGCCATCGTCCTTCGTTTACATTCTATAATGTGCTGATAAATGTTGGGACCAAAATGTTTTTGCATTATACTTTAAATACACTTCATGATTCCAGGTGTCAAGAAAAACATGAGAATAATGTACATGAAAGATTTCATTTGTTGCAAAAATAGTGGTAAATATGATTCAAAATGCGAGGAAAATCATGGAGAAAGAGCAATTGTTTAAACATGACTTATCTATCTTCGCAGAGGACCAGCTACCCTCCGGGTTCCCCACCATTGACATGGGACCCCAGCTTAAAGTGGTGGAGCGTTCCAGGACTGCCACCATGCTTTGTGCAGCTAGTGGAAATCCCGATCCTGAAATTACTTGGTTTAAAGATTTCCTGCCTGTCAACACATCCACTAACAATGGACGAATCAAGCAACTGCGCTCAGGTAAAAAATGAGTTGATCCTTTTTTTGTTTGCTACACAAACCTACTTTCATTTAAGGGATTCCCTACTTTTCTTTCATCCAATTTTGACATCCAGTCCTTTGCCCTCGGCACTTTCTTTATCTATCTACAAGGCTGTTTTCATTATTGGCTTCCTTTTATGCTGTTGTTCTAAACTCCTACTGGCTGTACTTTTTAGCTTACTGTCGCTTTGTCCTGACCGAATGGTAAACTGTCCTAACCCCACCCCTTCTTTTTTTGTGGAAAGTGAATTTTCCTCTTTTGTCACTCACAGAGGTTTTCCTGAGCAATTCACCATCATAATGATTTAAAGAAGAAGCTCCTCCACATTGCCTTCATCATAAATCTATTGGCTTCAGGCACAAAGCTCTGAAATGAACACAGAATACATCTGAAATATTAAACACGGCAATTTGAAAATGCTACATAGATCCTCACATTGGTTTCTTCTGTGATTGATCAAGGCTTCCGCTTTATAGCTATTATTTTCTATTTTTATTTTAAGTCAAATCTATGTTTGTCTTGCAGATTTGTTTTAACAGAAATGGCCAACAACATATTTAATAATAACAACAACATCTATAAAACAATAACACAGGCTAATCCCTATTTAATATTTGAGATTTTATATTTAAGTTCATTCCATTGTTTGATTTTTACAAGATTTTTTAGGTATAGAAAATGTTTTTTTTCTAGCGTGTTCAAGTAGAAAACAGACCTAATAGGATTTTTCCATCACAATGGTGTAGAACTAAAGACACTTATGAAGCTTTTGTTCGCGTCTTATTTTGTTATATTTAGCATTGGAGCAATAAGACACAGTAGTGATGGTGAATTGTTTAGTAGGAATTACCTTCACTGCTGTGATTAGCAATCAAATACAAATTTGTAAATCATTCTCTTGGTGGTGAAATGCATGGTTTAATGGGACACGATCGAAGTAAACCAAACCAACATCTTCCAATTCAACCTTGAATCCACCTGACCATGTTTTACTTGCAGCCACAGTAGTGTGAACAATCCAGACCGTAGACAGTAGATTCTCCCCTTTCCTGTTTGCAGTACTTGTTCACCTCCCCCTGGAAACTGATTGGTAATGGTACCCACCTCCCCTCTTTATGGATAAACCCCTCTTTGCTTTGACTCCTGCTTCTATTCATTAGTGACCCCGGCCTTGCCCCATGTTTGACCTTGCAGAAATTCAAAGCTAAAAATTAAAGTTAAAGTCTTCTAATGTAAAGTAATGTTGTTTGTCTTTAAACTGTTTAAAATAACACTTGTTTGTATTATTTAACAAATCAATATTAGGTTGAAGTCTTCAAGTGCAACTCCTTTGTGTGATCAGTGGTCTCATTGTAATGCCATGTCTATGCTGTTTCTTTTCTCTTTTTAACCACAGAGTCCTTTGGTAAGTGCTTCTGTTTCGAGGCCCACTCCCTCACTGTTCACTATATATACCTTTCACTAATGTCGCTACTTTTCGCTGCTTCTGCTCACCTCTTCAATAATGAGGCGTTTTTAAAACACATGGCATGTGATTTACTAACGTCCACACAGAGATGATATACGCAACCATACATTTATGGAACCACACATAAACTGCAGGCACATAGATATTAAAAGGCAGCAGCAGATCCTCGCACACTTGTCACTGTGGACGTAGCTTTCCTCACTCTCACTTGTGCACCGCAGCTTTCCCACACCTAAGTAATAACAAAAACTTCCCCTCACACTCACCAATTTACTTTTCCACTTCTCCGCTTATCTAATTATTCTTTCCCTCACTCACTCTGTCATTCACTCACCCACTTACTATCTCTACTCTGCTGTATAGAGTTACCAGTCAATAAGTCATCAACTCTAGATGGCTGTTAGGTAGACTTCTAGTGGAGCCAGTGCAGGGAAATCAATGACTTCTTTATTTTAGATCTCTAGATAGAAACTGCACTAAGGGAAAACACTTTTTTCTTGCTGTTTTGAGATCACAGTGCCAGTGGATCATGTTCTTCTGTACATAAATGGATAAGACACAAGTGTTCAGTTTCATATTTTCCCATCAAAGTAATAACAACGGCCTTATATTTAATAAAAATAGTTTTATTAATCTCAAATTAAATATAAGCTCGATATCATTGACTGGAACTTTTTAAATAATTGAGTTGACTTGCATTTATCATCATCTAAAGGCACAAGATTTCTTAAATGATTCCATCTTTGCTCTTTCTTAGCTTGAACACCAAATAAGAGGATCAGGTCTCAACTGTATTGATGGCATGACATTTAATGTGTGACATTAAGTGAAACCAATATCATGGCAACAACAATTTAATGTTTTGAGTATTTAAGTTAGATGTCTGATGTTACTACATGTTGCTATATAAAACATAGTTATTGCCATTATATGCCTTTCGTCGCAAAGGTGATCCTCAGAAATACTTATATATGAGATAAAATCTTAAAAAAGACCAGAAGCTATCCTGTTTTATTTCAATAAAATCTCATCAATAACCAATCTTGTTGTAGGTCTGACACTCTGGCTATTTAACGCTTCTCTTCTCAGGCCTTTCTCTCCTCTTTTTCTAACTCTCCCACTTTCTTTCTGTCTAATTTTTACGTTTTTCTTGCAAATGAAACTCTTCTCTGATCAAGTCCCTCTAGTTCCCTTTTTCAATCACAATCCCTTCCTCCTCTGTTTCCCCTCCCGTGGTACTAACAGTTTCTTCTTCTTCTTCTCTAATCTCGTGCATTCATTGCCCAATCAGGTGGCACGCCCATACGAGGTAAGACTGCTGGAGGATCGACGTGACACAGTGGCTCGATTCCATTTCTACTCCATGGTTCCTACTTGTCTGAGGAACAGCTCCGGATGGGTTATCACTATGGCTCTAGTCCAAAACTGTTGTGGTTGAAATTCTCTCAAAAATTTAAGCACATAAATTGATTTATTCCTGTAAAAGCAGTTGAGATGAGATGTTGGCCTCAGAACCTTGTTTTTATTTTTACGGATAACCTGGTTCTTTTGGCCTACCCAATCCAGATGGAGTTTAAAGTAGACAGGATTAGGATTATCACGTTTTATTCTGAGACCGTGTTTGGTCAGGCCAGGGCGGAATGTACATGTTTTTTTTTTGCATAAAATGAAGGGATAGATCAGCGCATCTTTTGTACCTCGAGGACTCTATCAGTGTGTCCAGATAAAGATTGAGCTGAATATCCCATCTACATGTTACTTTCTGGATGATAACATCAAACCTATCAGTGTTTAGGGAGGGAATTGTGTTTTCATCATTTTTATCCCTCACCTTTGTTCATCAACTATAACCCTGGGAAAACAGGATCAGCAACACAAGAGTGGCAAGAGTTCTCTCTCAAAAATAGGCTCAGGAGCAAACAATTTTGTTTGTGTTAATCCTGATAATGCAGTAGTTCGGAGTAGAATCTAGCCATGCATTGGGAAAGAGTTGTTTCCTTCTTAATAATGAGGAACAAACCAATTACTCACAGATCAATGTCGATCAAGTTTCCTAATTGAAAGAAAAGTCTTGCAGCAGGTGAACCTGTATTTAGAGTCTCTCTGGGATATTTAAGACGTAAAACTCAGCCATAATGGTAACAAGCACCAAGCTGCTTCAGATCTGCAGGATAACAGGAGGGGGATTTGGAATTGAGCACCTAACTAATATAAAAGATTTATGTTCATTTAACCTCCTCTCATCTTTAATCACTTGACATTCATCTTTAACATCTCTGACTCTTTTAATTCACCACAATGTGATCCGGTTTCCATTGTTTTTTAGGCTTTTCCATCTTGAATTCAGTGGCATGATTTATGTTTCAATTTTGGCGGAGTTTGATTTGACCGAGCATACATACATTTGTTTATATCTTCTTACTTTGTTACTTGAACAACCTTCGCTGGCTACTTGACCTGTTGGCACTGCCTATTCTTTTTCTTGTCTATATCTAAGAACTTCACGGTTCTGTTTTCCCTCCTAGCTGTTGTTCACTCAGCCTCAAAAGTCCAGATGGCTGGGACAGACACACACCTTGACAGGAGTGTGTTCCTAGTTACACACAGTTGTGCATATACAACACACGACTTCATGACTTTTTGCCATTACGTTCTCTTTTCTCTCTCATTAACGATAAAAAGCCCCAAACAACCACTTTTTTGATAAAGTTTTTATGGGCGCTTTTTTGCCTTTTTTTCACCATCTTTTAGGACATCAGGTTGACTTTTTTGACAATTTTTCTACTTTCAGGGAGCGAGAAAGTGTTGGTCCGGTCCAATGGCTTTGCGTATGTCGTTCCTATATCCATATCTTTTTGACCTGTTGACCTTAAAGTAGGTCATTTGATGCTTTGCCTTCTGATTGGATGTGGATTATAATGACATCACACTCCTGATCCCAATGGTGGATCCGTTAAGTGTGTGAATATTTTCCTCCTGCAATCTTTTTCCCAACTTTTTTTTTTTTTTTTTTAAACAATCCTGATTTGCTCCCCAATGATAACCACATCTTAATTTTCAGCGTGTGGTTTTCCAAGTGCTGGAACTGGATTTCTCAACATTTTGGCTGCATGGTTTATTTGTTTCTATGATTTTGGAAGAAAAAAAATCAGGAAGCAGATTTTTATTTTTTGAAGTTTTTTGTTCAGTCAAATAATAAACATTGAATCACTTTATGGAACCCTATACGAATCATAACTTAGACATATATACACATGTTGATTTATTTGTCTTCACACTTTCTCTGTGACTCTCTTTTTTCTCTTTCTCTGCTTTTCATCCGTATCCCTCCTTCATTCATCCAGGTGCCCTCCAGATAGAGATGAGTGAGGAGTCTGACCAGGGCAAATATGAGTGTGTTGCCACCAACAGTGATGGGACCAGATATTCAACTCCAGCAAACCTTTATGTGCGAGGTGAGAGTTACAGATGTTCTCTGACTTAATATCCAAAATCTCTTTACGCAGATCTGAGAGTGATTCATCGTCGTATGGCCCTGGTCTTTTCAAATCTTTTATAAACATTAACTATTTGTAATCTATAATATGCAAAATATATGCAGTTGTTTTGTTGAAACAACTCACAAAAAAATAGGCATGGTGGTTTTAACTGAATGCAAATGTAAAAACATGTCTTGTCTTAAAATTTTAGATTTGTTTTTTTAATAAGATGAAGAGAAGGAAAATAGTTTTAAACATGGAAGACTTTGCTTATTTAGAAATTCAAAATATAAGCAGTGTATTGGTACTAAGTTAGGATGATGGCCTAGCATCTTAAAATATAGTCTTGTTTCATTTTTTTCTGCAACAATTTCTCATGTCGAGGCTTCGTTACAGACGAGCAGTATGAAGGTATTTGGATGTCTTTAAGTGTCTTTTTGAACGGAGATTTTTGCCTATAACTCTGAAAATAATTCCAACCCTTAGTCAACATGACTGAGTAGAAAATGAGTGAATTTTGGATGAACTAACTCTTTAACTAAGCACTTATGAAATGGCAATTGTGTCTTCAGAACATTTACAACGTATGTAAATACTGTGAACTAAGATTGTGCGTAGAGACTCAGCCTTCGTTAAACAATTTTAAAAAAGTTTCATAGGTGCTGTAGGCCATCTGAAATTGATGAAGGTGTGCAAAAAGGGCCCCAGGCTGGATCTTTGAGAAGCCTGCATTAAAGCAAAGTTTGCCTTTCACAAATGACTGTGCTCATATTATCTGTGTCCAGATTTTTAATTACGATGCTAAATATTTTGAACATAGCTTAAGTTGGATTTAAACACAATGGTCCAGGAAATATCTTGTCTTGATTTATTACTTTTGTGGGTATGATTACGACCAAGATGATGGAGTGTGTTTCGTTTCTGCTTGATTGCTGTGGCTGAATAATCTGAACGTGTTTATCGTCGCCTGGAACTTCATCTGGAATTTAAAAATGCAACTTTAATACTCTAAATACTGTCCTAATGTGGAAGCATCAATTAAGTATGAGGTACATTTGGATGAAAAGTGAATTCATCTTGTCGTGTAAATAACTTTATTATCTTGTTGTGCTGCTTTAGATTTATGTTGTCAAGGCTATGATTTACATTTAAATCCACTGTTTGGATATTAAAACCATTCAATATCCGAGAATATGCTTACAAAAACGATTCAGCATTTAAAGATATTTGTGTGGCATGTTTACGTTATTGGGAACCTGGCGTCATCACCTCAGGAAGTTCCAGACATTCATAGCTTTTTGGGTGTTTTCAAACAAGAGCTTCGCTCAACCCCAGGCTAAGAGTAGAACGCTATCTTCCCATCGTAACCTTTCAACCCATGGGAAAAATCAAATTACTGCCTAGCTAAAACTTGTCTCTTCAAAATTTGACAGGCATGTCAGTTCCCCAGGCAATGCTTCTGTATTTTCCCTCCATATTTACCTCTCCTTCTCTTTCTCTCTCACACACAGGCGACACATGCTAACACACAATCAGTCTACTTTTCATTTCCGAAAACATTTTGATTCCTCAAGCCAATATCGACACAGTTTTCTCTCTGACAAAAAAAAAAGACAATGAACAAAAAATCTGGATTTTAAGAGTGCTCTGGGGAATGTGAACAAATAAGCAAACACACACAATGAAACCATACAATAAAATAAATGCACCCGTAAATATCAGCAGAGTAACGCTCTCACGCGGTGATGTGTTTCAAGTGCTCCCAGGCACAGTACATTTTCGCAGTTCAACTCAGTGGGAGTTTGACAGGCAGTCTTTGGGGACGACCAGCGATGGAGTTGGCCTTTAACAGAAAGGCTATCACAGTGCCGGACGAGTGGATGATGTTTCCACTTTATTCTCTCTCTCCTTCGCTCTACACCTCCCCATTCATCTGTTGCCACTTTGCAATGTTCCTTAGTCTAACTTGTTTTCTCTCCTGTCTCGGATATTTACCTCTCTTTGCTCTGCTCCTCCTCCCGTCGCGCTCTGTCCCACGTCCCTCTGCAGAGCTTCGAGAAGGTTGGTACTGTAACAAAAGTGTGTCTCTTTAGACTCCTTCTTTTAAGGATTCATCCTGTTTTCCCACAACTGCCATTTGTTCTCGTGTGTTTTATGTGCCATGTCGCAGTTTTAAGCCTGCCTCTTATTTTTGTCTCCTCTGAGGCTCACTACTGCCTTTGTATTTTTATTTTTTATCATTTTGTACCTTGTGTAAGTTTCAGTTTTTGCTGTGAGATCTGATGTTTATTGTTTCTCATGAAATATTCATTTCAGAACAGCCCATTGAATAAATCATTCGTACCATGTGTACTGTGCCGTGGATGTTTTTGTCTTAACAAGTCACCTAGAAAAAGAAACATATATCTTCTATATATGTGTGGGTGCAGAATCTACGCACCCTGAGCTCCCACATTAAGGGAAAGTCCATAAAAAATGTCGAGAAAATCTACGATAACTTGAGACCATAAGTGAGAGATGTGTTGACCCTTTTCTAACTGAAAACTATTCTGCAACATTTCGAAGTCCAGATGAGAAAAAGCAGCTGGGAGGAAGTTCAATCGTCAACAGAATAAAGTTTGGATTTAGTGGAGCCTGATATAAAAATGATAGCAAGTCAGATTTAGATATAAACACGTTACAATAACACACATATCTACTATTAGTCTATTATTACTGCACAATAATGCCATTTTTCCTGCTTCACCTCCTCCAGTACGACGTGTACCCCCTCGCTTCTCCATCCCACCAGCCGACAGTGAGATCATGCCAGGGGGAAACGTCAACATCACCTGCGTGGCGGTGGGCTCCCCCATGCCCTATGTCAAATGGATGCTAGGAGCAGAAGACCTCACGCCAGAGGATGACATGCCGATCGGCCGCAACGTGCTAGAACTGACCGACATACGCCAGTCCAACAATTATACTTGTGTTGCCATGTCGACACTGGGTGTGATTGAGGCTGTCGCGCAGATCATTGTAAAAGGTGAGTTTTTCCTTATGGTCACACATCTTATTATGAGAATTGTGAACCTCACATACCAGACACAAAGATGTTTACACTTTTTCATGCTGAAAATGTTTCCCTCATCAGAAAGAAGAGCTTGATTTTTTTAATATTGATCTCAATATTTCTGTCCAAAGACAAAAAACAATTATCCATCATTGTAGCAGCAATTATGCGACTAGTGTTGACCTTGTAGAACACAGAAATTAATCTAGAATTTGTTCTTAGCTCTGCCAAGGGCTCCGGGAATGCCAGTGGTGACAGAGAGAACTGCAACTAGCATTACACTCACGTGGGACTCGGGAAACCCTGAACCTGTTTCGTACTATATTATACAGGTGAGTCATTCAGAGAAGGTTTGAACTGATGAACGAGGTGTTTGATAATAATGAAAGAGTCCTTTACAAATGGAATAAATAATTGTAAGCATGTACTGTATGTTTTCATGACTTCTAGCATCGTGCGAAAGGCTCTGAGGACCCGTACAAGGAGATCGATGGCATTGCCACGACCCGTTACAGTGTCGGCGGCCTCAGCCCTTATTCCCACTATGACTTCCGTGTAGCTGCCGTGAACACGATTGGCCAAGGCCCATCCAGCGACGTGGTGGAGGCTCGTACAGCGGAGCAGGCCCCTTCCTCCCCTCCTCGACAGGTAGGAGTCTTTCAAAGTAAGAGAAAGGTGCCAGTAGGCAATAATTGAAACGATTTGTTTCATTTTCCTGTAGGTCAGAGGTAGGATGCTGAGCACAACAACCGCCATAATCCACTGGGATGAACCGGAGGAGCCCAATGGTCAGGTTGTTGGGTACAGAGTCTACTACACATCTGACAACTTGATGCCAGTCAATCAGGTGAAGATGGAGTCATTGACTGAGAGCTGACGTTTATAATCCAACACATTGATGTCTGTAGTGGGAGAAGCAGATGGTCCGCAGCGCCAACTTCATCACTATTCAGAGTTTGACACCAAACAAGACGTATTACATCAGAGTGCTGGCCTTCACCTCTGTCGGAGACGGACCTCTGTCCCAAGATTTGCAGATTATTGCCAAAACCGGAGGTGAGAGTCAAACGATGAGCCCCACAGACCACCTGTAGACGTGACCATTTGCCTTCCCTGACTTCACAGTCCCGTCCCAGCCTTCAGACTTTAAGGGGGAAGCCAAATCTGAAACAAGCATTCTGCTGTCTTGGGTGGCGCCACCCCAGGGTGGCCCGGACAACCAGATTACTGGATATGAACTTATTTACAGAAAATTGGATGAGACTGAGGAGGTAAGAAACCTGCTGAACGTCTACTCGATATAAAGGAGAAAAACAGCACAACTTGTATTTTGACTAAAATGTAATAATCTGAATCCTGATAAACAACATGTTCATATGTCCCTGAGTGAAAGCAAAAAACTTTGGTTAAAACATGTTAATGACACCATTTTAACTGCTGATTTAAACGTTGACCATATCACATGTGTTATTCTGACAGAAGAAGGCAAACTTCGAGCCGTCCACATCCTACCTGCTGAAGGACCTGAAGCCCTTCTCCACTTACACTTTCCAGTTGGCTGCCAAAAGCAAACACGGAGTTGGTGCTTATACCAATGAGATTACCATCGACACGCCTCAGACATGTAAGCCCATTTGCGTTTACTAGTGTGTGAGTGTCTGTGTGCGTGACTGTGTGGAGGTTCCTTTTGTTTCAATGTAAGGGAGATTCATGCACTTGACTGATCCAACTTCTCTCACTGAATTGACTTGTTAGTCGCTGCCTCTCTTGCATTGCTACAATGAACCATGGAAACTTACCTCAGATTTGATATTTCAACAAAAAATAGTTGCAAGGTTAGCATGCAGGAGAAATCAATTCATAAAATGGTGGCAGCCAAGGATCATTGATTGTTGGACGTCAATCTGAGGTCAGTGTAGTGCAGTTGTAAAATGGCAGGAGGATTCTAGATAGAAGTGAGGTCTCGTCCATCAATCAAACCACAAGTAAGTTCGGGCAGGTATGTTTGTGTTTATGTCACTGTGCGTTTGAGTCACTCAATCTTTGCCATCAAGCATTTTATGTCAAACAGAGAGTGACAGCAGCCATCTTTGTTTCTAGTCAAGCTGGTCATTCTCAGGAGCTTTTGTTCGTTCGTAGTGTTTTGTTTTCATTTTATGTTTCTTTGTCTTTTGTTTTCTGTCTGTCGTCTGCTCAATTCCATCCCCATACAACCATTATCCAACCTCACCAACTTCACCACCCACCAAATAACTTGCACACATAACCAAATAACATTTTCCCCCAAACAATTCCTACTGTACTCTGTCAAACTGGCCACTCAGTTCCTTCAGCGCCTCCGCAGGACATCACATGCACCAGTCCCAGTTCTACCAGCATCCTGGTAAGTTGGGCACCACCACCTCTGGAGTTTCAGAACGGTGTCATTACTGGATACTCCGTTCAATTTTCCACCACGGAGGGCAATAAAACAATGAAAAGAATCAATGGGATTCCTCCGGAAAGTTCTCCGTATCTATTGGATGGCCTGGAGAAGTGGACTGAGTATGGGATAACAGTACAAGCACAGACAGAAGCCGGAGACGGACCAGAGAGTTTACAACTTCTTATCTGCACGGAGGAAGATGGTATGTTCCTAAACAAATCCCTCTCTTAGGATGTCCGGTCCACTAACAAAGGCTGTCACTAAAACGCTACTAATGAGCTCACAGAATCCCAGTGCTGCTGATTTTTGATCTGCAAGGATGATGAATCAACCGCTAACTCCTGAAATGTGCCCCTGCTGATCCCCCCCCTGCTTTCCATTCTCCAAGGAAGTCTCTTTTTCCCCCGGACAGCCATTTTTATCACTGGTCTGTGTTTTTTCCCACATTTTCTCCTTTTGTCTTAACACACTTCTGTGGAAAACCTTTTGGACAAGCTGTTCCCTAGTTTTCCCACGTTTTCAATCCTCTAATATCAAGGACACAGAGGAGGCTGAATGTTTACATTCTGATGGAATAACGCTCAATGAAGCACTTGCATTTCTAGTAAGGATGAATATGTAGGAAGGGTTTATGACTAGAGCGACACCAAGCAGGATTTGGTAACTTCTAAGTATCCTCACATCATAGCTCAGAGTGTCCTTTGATAACGAACAGTAAGCCTGAACAGTAAGCTAGCTCGAGGTCGTCTTTTAGCTTGAAAGGTCATCAACAAAGGTTATTGGGATGGCATCTATAGCCATTTTCCAAAATCAATATTTAAAAAACATTTTAAAAGTGTCTCCGGGCATGTGACCGGTAAAGGTTCAAGCTTCGTCACTTGTCATCAAATATTTATTTTAATAAAAAATGTCTTAAGAACTAAAAACTTTGCTTGTTTTACCTGTAATTACAGAAAAAGAGTTTCCATTAATGTGATATATTTAAATATCTAAACATAATGAAAGTCTAAAAAAAAGCGGATTTTTGTTTATTATCGGCTTCTTATGATGCTGTATGGATTTTGCATCTTTCTGGGACATTTGCAAAAGGATACACATTAACCTTCTTCTTTCTATGAGAACACACATCTATCACACGTGTAATTCAATCAATCGATTTAATTACATCTAAATAAGTAAGTATGTAATTGAGTAAATTATATTTATAGAATGCTTGTTCAGACCAGGGTCACAAAGTGCTTAAATAATCAAAACAAAACTCAATAAAATATATACTTAAAAGATCAAGATAACACCGAGAACAACACAGAAGTCTCAGGAAAAGCCTGCACAATAAGTCAGAAATCCAGCCTTCTCTGTATCCGCAGTGTTATTTTTCCTCTCTTCCATGATGTGCTGAATATCTATTTATAAGGAACAATATTTACCATCCATTTTCAGTCAGCTTTTTGTATACATTTGGTGTTGAATATTCTTTACATCCACATCCAGTTTTTAAGGTGAAGAATGTGCTTTAGTCCAGCATGTGAGAGTGGATGAGCAGTTCCTGGCAGCATGAGAGCAGTTTTTCCCGATAACACGGTTTTCTCTCAGACTGCCTGCCCCTATTTATCTGCTTCAGGCACCAACTCCTTTTCTATCTGTCATTATTATCGTCCTCTACATTCGCTTCTTATCTGTCACTGCTTTTTTACTAAATGTTTTTACTTACAGCACCTTTTTACTATTTTGACTTTTTCTACACATCACAGAAGTGCTAAACCTTTTTGGGAAACATTTTTGAGTATTTTTATGCTTATTCAAGATGTTTTGAGCTTTTCTAAATGAGAGGAGGAACGTTGGAGTAAAAGTCTTGCGCCTCAGCTGAAAATCTTGACCCTCATCCCGAAATGCATTTTTAGTTCCTAGTGGCCCTCCACGGGGAGTTGGGGCGGAGCCTGTGAATGCCTCTGCTATTAGAGTGAAATGGCGGGCACCATTGCTGGAACTTCAGCACGGCCAGATCCGAGGCTTCCAAGTCCACTATGTGAGGATGAACTATGGTGAGCCGCAGGGTCAGCCGTTTACAAAGGACATCCTCATCGAAGACTCGCAGGTAATGACCGTTCAGAATGATAGAGCTGCAGAAATGTGTTGAAATATTATATACCTTAAATTCATCTTATACTGTATTATTTACTTTCTGCAACCAAATAATGATTATATGTCTCAATAGTCGTAGAGAATGAAACCTGATAGTTTTAATATGTTATTTGTAAAGCGTATTATTATTCAAACATTGTCGTTACTTTGTCATGAAATATAAACATTATGAATGATTGTTTAATAGTGTATTAAGTCCACTTTAAATACTTTACAAGGCTCGTTAAGTACACATACATGATAATAAACATCTCCTATAAATCCATAAAAATGCTATGATTATGTCTAATGAATGTGATAATATTTTGTAATGCATCACAGACAAGACTGCGTTAAAAAGTTTTATTTTAAACAAGTTACAGACAATAATTTCAAATCTGTGATGAGAAGACTGTGAGAACACAATTGCCAAATATTAATATAAAGAACTGTTTCTCTCTTTCTTTGCTGCCGCTCCTTTGCTCAGTGGGGATACGATGATATAGGCGAATACGTGAGTTTCTTCTGTTTTTTCTATTTTTAGTTCAATAAAAACTAACACAATACAGTGGATGAGTCTCTCACCACATTGTAGGTTAACTTTTGCCTCAGAAATCTCCCCCTGCAAAACCAAATTATGAAAGTTTTTCAATATTTAATGTACAGACATTTTTTCGGTTACTGCATTTGTATTAGTGAAGAGATTGTCTCATAACTATTATTAGGGTGTCCCCTGTCAACATGATACTTCCTACTATCTTTAGTTCATAACATTAAATAACCAAAGAGCAGACGCCATCTTTAAAACAACGAGACACTATGATGAGGATGAGGCCACGATCTGATGTCAAACGTTGTGTTGCTTTGCAGGAGGTCATTCTGGCCGACCTGAAGGCGGACACTTCCTACTCCGTGTCAGTGGGAGCGTACACCGCCAAGGGGGATGGTGCTCGCAGCAAACCTATCAGCGTTTGCACTGCTCTTCCGTGTAAGTCTTGATTCCACAATGAAGACTTTAAAGATAATGATTAGAGCTAAAACATTTATAATATAACTGGTGAAGCTACATGTGATGATTTTCATTTTGAAAAATCCATTACAAAGCGTTTTCTCAATAATAATAATGCTCAAATATAATGCTGTAAAAATGTTTTTGTTTTTTTAATTCATGATTATTTATGAGCTTATTAACCTCATCTGGCCGTCTTTTGGTGCAATTTTCTGTCTTCACCTTTATTTTCTCCGTGGTTGTGCCTACTTTACTACTTTACAGATGCATAATGACATATGAATAGAAAGGCACTGCCACAGCCGCACCTTTGTCAAGGAGATTGACATTTTACATTTCATAACAAAGCAGTATTCATTCATTCTGGTTTTTACTGGTTCTGAACTTTGTCAGTATTGCGAGCAGTTGTGGTCAGAAGCCATAGAAGTGTATGATGATGGCTTCAGAAGTGGCCTGAAGGCGGTTGGACCCTTATGTTGATCATTACAGGACATTAACTTAATACACTGGTTTTTGTTTCTTACCAGCAACTAATTAATCACGTTCAGTTGTTTAGCTTGCGGTGAAAGATAATGATCAAATGATTCTTTCTTTTTTCTAGTGCCCGACGAGCCAAAATTGCTAGTAAGTGCCACGGACTCTGGCACCGCTCTCCTTCAGTGGTACCCACCGTCCGACCCACCCACACCACTTCAAGGTTACCGCCTGACCTTCGGTCGCAGCGACGTTCTTCCGTTCACAGTGGTGGAGTTCCCCACCAAGGAGAACCGCTACACAGCCCAAGACATCCGTAAAGGGGCTAATTATGTTTTCCGGCTGTCGGCCAGAAACAAAATGGGCTACGGCGAAGAAGCGGTGAAGGAAATAACCACTCCAGAAGACTCCCCCAATGGTTATCCAGAAAACATTATCTCAGAGGGGAGCTCTGCCAATAGCATTCAGTTGGCTTGGAAATCCGTCCCACTGATAGAACAAAATGGGAAGATTGTGAAGTACTCGGTTCTCTACAAGGATATTAACAGTCGTGGAAACGCCTCAGAAGTTGTGGTGCCCACGCCAGATTCCAGTGTGGTGCTGGATGGTCTAAGTGCGGACACAGTGTATGATGTCAGGGTGTGTGCGTTCACTGCTGTTGGTCCCGGGCCTTACAGTCCAGGTGTCCAGATAAGGACACAGCGGCTGGACCAAGGTAGGACTCTCGCATAATCACAATCCATCCTCCTTTTTCAGAGGGAGCCTTTAAAAAATAAACATCCCTTTACAAAGCACCTCACAGTCAAACAGACACACCTGACTACAACATTTAAGTGTCTTTTTTTCATTGTCTTGTCACTGTAGTCTCATACCAAACATCATTTTCTGAAGTCAAGGTAAGAGTCAGAAAGATAATCTTTGACCGGTCCTACACAGCGTTTATTAAAGTAGATGTGTTTGGACCGGTTCTGTAGACTGTTGTGGAGGTAAGAACAGATCCGTGGTTCTGTGAACAGATACATTCAATCTCCTTTTGTCTTGTTTTTGTACTTCAGTATTTGCCACTAACTTTCGAGTGAAAGCGGCGATGAAGAATTCCATTCTGCTGTCCTGGGAGATACGAGACAAGAACCCAACACAGCCCTTCACGGTGAGTCAAAGATCTCAATATCAAAGTGTATTTGTGCGAAAACCCAACTATCCCGACTGAATCACATGTTTCGAATGTTGAAGTCTTCCTCTCCAAGATGCAGTAAGTCCCTCATCATGACCATATTTTGAACTTATTACTTTATAAAGTTCTCCCCCGTGTTAAATCTTGGCGAATGAGAGGTTATGAGAGTGGATTATTGCGTAAAAATGTAGTAGCATATTAATGATAAACATCTGTTTGTGTTTGTTTTTAAAAACAATGATGACGATCACTTATTTGAATCACCCTTTTGTTCAGATTCTCTATGGGAAGGGAATGTCGGTGGAGGTGGATGGAAAGCTGACTCAAAAGCTGATCAGTGGTTTAGAGCCAGATACCCAGTACTCCTTCCTGCTCACCAACAGGGCCAACAGCGCCGGCGGCCTTCAGCATCGCGTCACAGCCACAACGGCACCAGACCTCCTAAAAACAAAACCAATAGTGTTAGGGAAGACCAACATTGACGGCATGGTGACAGTGCAGCTCCCCACTGTGCAGACAACAGCCAAAGTCAGGTAAAAAGACTCGGTTTTCAGTTCTCACTACTGGCCTACAATTCCTTGAAAAGATTACTCTCTCTGTACATTGGCAGCAAATCAAGTTCAGGAAATCCTACACGCGACAGACTCAAAACACCAAACTCATAATCTCTTCTAACACAGAATCAATCCACACACCAAATGGATTATTGTCTTTGTTTTTTTGGGGGAAAATATCATGGGAACACTTTTTAATCCCTGTGTTATAACCTTTAACCCTTTTCTGATATGTTTCTGGGTTTTTAACAGGATTAGAATCTTGGATTTTTGAGCGATTAAAATCTTTCTTTGAGTCGCATTGCGTCACATAGAGCCAGATATTTTATTTTACAAGCATTTATTCACACTCTTTACAATGTATTTTATTGTCAGTTGTCAAAATGAAGGTTTTGGCGTGCGTATTTATTTTAGAGTCGTGATTGTATTCTGCTGCTCATGGGAGTCCTCCACTCCACTGTTACTGTTTCCTCTTCAATTGATTAAAATCCTTTGTTGACCAATATTGTTTTTTCTCAATAAACAAAGTGGTAATGTGTTGCAGGGGTTATTATGTGGTGGTGGTACCACTGAAGAAGCAGAGGGGAGGGAAATTCCAGAATCCCTGGGAGGATCCGGACCAGATGAATCTGGACGAGGTACATTTAAACGATTCATATAGCTTAGTTAACAATAGAAATATGTTCCCCCCACAACTTCATGAATGTATTACTTGCTGTGTCACAGTGAAAAAAAAAATCCAATTTCCAGACAACATCTGCCAGCTATGACCCAAGAGCTTAAGTCCTCAGTAATTCCTGCATCAAGACTGTCTGCTTTTCCACCCCAAGGTCTTCTGACTTTTAGAGGAAGGTGGCATTATTCTGTGAACCTTGTTAACCCAATGAGTCCAGCTCTGCAGACTGACCTCTTCCCCTGAAACTGCATGCTCACCTTGTTCGACAAACGCTCTGAAGTGGAAAACATTGAAACATGTTGTGATTATTTCAGTTTCTATCATTTGAAAGGGGAAATGAGATCAGATACATTAAGTTTATCATACGCCCGGCTGTGATTTAGTCAAACTTTATGTTGTGAAAACACATCTGTCATACATAATTGATTGATAATAATACTACATTTATTTTTACATGACTTCTCTACTGAGCACTACAGCATCAGTATAAAACAGCATGGAGTAAAGGTCATTGAGCGTGAAAAAGTCTGCAAGCGCTCTGAATGAGTTTCCCAATAAGGAATCAATATTTTAAGGGAAGCATATTCATCAGAATTCTGCTGTGAACTGATAACATCTGTATAAAATATTATTAGAATGCAGCATTGGACCTGGTTTCGTCATTATATCACATTTTAAAATTCTCCTTTCATTGCTTTTATTGACTCAACATGAGAAATCCAAGTCTCGGAAAGCTCTGAATAAGGAAGAAGCAATTCCAGAGTCTTGGGAAGTGAAAGGGTTTAATGTTTAACGTAATCTTTTTTTCTCCTCTTCCCAACAACTGCCTTTCCTCTGTCCTCTCTTTGTCCATTCTTCTTACCGTCAGCTTCTGAGAGAGATCAACCGGACCAGTGTTAGTCGGGCCCTCCGAATCCGCAGACAAGCAGCTCAGTCTGATCCCAGGGCTTACATTTCAGCTCGCTTTAAAACCCTGCCAATGGAATTTACTCTTGGCGACGGCCAAAACGACGGAGCGTTCCGAAACCGTCCCCTGTTGAATGGACAGGAGTATGTGTTCTTTGTGCTAGCCCTGCTCGACCTCTCCGACAACGTGAGTGGAGGCGTAAACTCTTGAGTTCTTCTCAGAAAGCACCTGATTCAATCATTTATCCTCAAATTCTTTCAGACCATGTTCGCGACAAGCCCGTACTCGGATCCGGTCACCTCTTCCGCCGTAGATCCCCAGCCGATGGTGGATGAGGAGGAGGGGCTTCTCTGGGTGGTGGGGCCTGTCCTGGCGGTCATTTTCATCGTCTGCATTGTCATTGCCATCCTACTTTTCAAGAGGTTATTTATTTTTATTATTTGCACCACGGAAAGAAATAGAAATATAAAGAAGTAAACACTCATTTCCCCAAACAAAAAAATGTAACCATCTGATGACATGTGGTCACTGGGCTTTGGATTTCCAAACAAAATTTCCACTGGAAGGCAGAGGTTGAATGTGTGATTATATGTAGATAAATTTTAATATGCTTCGATAAGAGTTTTTTAAAGCAGCCATTAACATTATTAACAATAATCATGTTGTGTTACAAAAGCAATCGTATTGAATGTCAATAACCTCCAGTTCAAACATTATGATCGTGTACAGCCATGAACAATTCTCCTCCAGTTGCACTTGAAAGTATAATTGAGGAAAAGGAGGAAACATTTGTGCAACATTAATGAAGACTTGATCCACTTGTATTGTTAGTGGTATACATTATATACATTATATTCAACATTCAATGTGTTTCAATTTGACACTAACAATCTCTGTATTTGTCTTTCATTTTATGTACTTCCTAACGCTGGATTCAGCAAACCTGACAGGTAACTACACTCCTTTGTTTCCTCACAGTCATTAACACTATATGAGATGTAAAGCCAGTGATATGATTGGCAGGATGTATTTAGGAGATATTAACTTGCTAAACAAAAGGAGTGTTGTGAAATTATAAATGCAAGTAAAATTCCACATTTTCACAATTTGACATTTTCACCCTATAAGAGCTCCAAGCTGTACTTGTGAATTATGAACCATTTCAAATTACTTTTTATGAATTGTAGATAACAGAACTAGGAATTCATTTTTCTGATTCCCGGGAAGTCTTGAACATTGAGGAGGCACATGTGTTTTGTTGTCCCAGGAAGAATGATTGCTTAAAAAATTACTTATTATGATAAAAGTTAAATTTTCTAAATAGAAAGACTTTTACATTTTTTAAATACTTGTTGAATATCTGTATTTTGTAAGATGTACATAGTGGAAAAATAAAGAAAAGACCGAATTATAGCACCAAATTGTTCCTTGTTAACCGGTCTGTTTATGTACAAAAAAGTGCCATTGTGGTATTGAGTATTGCTGCCTATTCCAGGTGAAGGAATTTCATAAAGGGTAGATCTGGATCCACCAGTGAATGACAAGATACTCTTGGGTTTATGTGAATAATGTGAAAAGCATCAGGTTATTTAATACTGTTTGAATTGTTTAACATGATCATTTTAAATGATGCCTGCAGGAAGAGAAATGTTGGACATTCATTTAAGACAGATGTCTTAGAGGCGCTTCTCTCAATAGTCAAACTACATATTCTAAATAATAAAATGTACTTTCCAAACCATTTTCTTAAAGTAACAAATACTGACCAGTATTGAAACCGAAGTTCCAAAAGAGCTCTTAGCACAGCTTTAATGTTGGAGTTGAACAAAGGCTATAACAACTTCAAGGTCTTGGTCTTTGAAAAGCTCTTTTCATGTCCAAATACCTTCACAGAGAATCATCTTTGTCATCTGACGCCGCCACCCTCTCATCTCTGGCAGCTCCCCCCTTTTCCTTCCTAAACTTGTACACTGTTCCAAGCACAATGTCAAACTATTGCTATATTTTAGGGCTAATGGTGCAACTAAATCCACATTTACAGAACCTTTAAGACACACACAGTTTCATGTACTTCTGGCCCTTCGTTGATATGTTTTCTGAAGTAATATTGCTATTTTTGTTGAAAATATCTGTATTTTAAAACTTTCTAAAAGTAGAACATTGGCATTTATTACCTTCAAAAGTCCTGGAGTTCTTGCAGTGACCAATGAACATGAATGTCTTCTCCAGGAAACGTGCCGAAGCCGAAGGCAGAAAAGCCAGTTTTCCCTGTAGTAAAGCCATGTCGTCGCACCATCCCACCGATCCCGTAGAGCTGCGCAGAATCAACTTCCAGACACCAGGTAAAAGCTCTAATATGTGACGCTTGAACTCACCAATCACGTAAAAAAGAGGGTAACCCAGTGCTGTTTTCTTCCCAGCCTATCGTGTATCAGTGTACCGCGGTTATCAACGTTTGTCAAGTCAGTTGTTTGCCGTTTTAGATTTTTCCGCAGTCACTGCTTTCCCTCACGTCCTTGGAATCTAACCCATTGACTTGTGTCCAGAGCTACTTTTCTTCATGCAAAACGATCAACCTTTAATGTCTCAATAACCACAAGAACAACACTGTTCTTCCCTGGAAAGAACATTAACAGTCAATAATCACATTTGCTTCCTTTCTAATACTGGGCAGAACATGAAAGAAAACTTTTAACTCAACTTGAGAAGAGTGTGTTCGTGTTAGAGTTGATGTTTCCTGATTTCTTGTTTGGCAGGCATGGCGAGTCACCCCCCAATCCCCCTTTCGGAGCTGGCGGATAACATTGAGCGCCTCAAGGCAAACGACAATCTCAAGTTCTCTCAAGAGTACGAGGTAATAGAATGTTGATTATCTGAAAACATTCAGCTGGAAACATGGTTCTGGTCTGGCTGTCGTCGTGCATGTGTCCGTCATGGGCTGTGTTTCAGCAAAGAAGCCCTTGCGATCGTCGCTTTCATTTGATTCGGTATCATAGAACGATACAAAATAAAACGAAACTCTCTCTTGCGCTGTCATGTTGTTATCTATACAAATATGAGAAGGAAATTGAAATGGCATGCTCAAAGAGCGCCTGCTTAGAGCCAGATGGATATCGAGCCCTAATTTCTGCGCTCGGGTGGAGAACACGGAGACACAAAGATGCAGATAAAAAAAAGCGCCAGCTCACCAAGAGATACAGAGCGCGAGAGCGAAGATCTTTCTTGATTATTCTTCTACATACTGCACCAAAGTTTACCAAAAAAAAACAAATACTCTAACGAATGATTGGGTTAATACAAAAGAGAGATTGTGTCAAGTGTAGCAGCAACTGGATGACTCGAAGACCTGCAGGCTCAGCCGATCCTGCCATGTCAGCCTCTGAGTGCATCATGTTCTTTGATTTAATGACTCGTAAAATGTCCCCATCGAAAACCCCACTGGAGTGATTTCGACAATAGGAACAAGCATTATGTGAGGAATTATCCGCAGGCACCATGTTGTTGAACTCTGTTTTAAACGTGGAATACATAGACAGTGTTGTCAAACTGTCGCTTAAATGAGAAAACAACAATTACGGTCAGTTTAACTCAAAGTGCTGGCAAGTGGTGCATTACCACACCAAACTGCTGCATTTTGAATGTGCTTGACAGGAGAAGATCCAAATAAACAAATGTATCCAAACCTTTATCAGACAGTTGTATTTACATAAATGATTTTACTTGATGGTTACATACGTAACTGCAAAATGTAAAAAAAAAAACAAGTAACTCAAAATATCTTGTAAAATACATTCATTTAATTGAATTTACAGATTGACATGTAATCAAAATAGTGAAAGTAGAAAAAGATGGACACTGCGGTGGTTCATGTAAAGAGACTCTTGCTTTGGTAAATATGGGAAGCATAAATTTATCTTCAAATAACATATTTCTTCATGGCTGAAAGCCATACCAGGAAACTTGCAACGAGGCACGTTTTCTTTTACATTATGCTTGCATCAATAATGATGTGGGTTTTTATCAACTTTTTTTTTACTTTGGTTGATCGTCAGGTTGTTTGAAGTTTTAAAAAGCCTTGAACTAGATTGTCTTAAGGTGTCGGAACCTTGTACAAATGCAAATTTTACACTGCATAAAAATGCAAGATGTAAATACATATCAACAACAATAAAAATTATGAGCAAAACTTGACTAGTTCAATAAGTTAGTTATTATAGATGAGTTGTAGAAACCCTTAATTTGGGGTAGTTTATCTTCATAGCATTGCCTGCAAGCTTTATTTTTAATTCAAATTCACCCAAATGATCAAAGACAAATCTTTAAAGCTGCTCGGCAGTAACTTGCAACTCAAAGGTTATCTAAACTATGACCAGAACTAGGGCTAGCTATAAAGATCCCACAGGGACCGAGCTGAAGCGCCTGAAAATGTTGATGAATGTTAGGAAACGAGAGGAACAAAAGTAAAAAGACAAAAGAAAAGTATTCCACTCGAGTACGAGAAGTACAGTGGTATGAAAAAGTTTGGGCACCCCTGTACATTTTCATGATTTTCCTTTATAAATCATTGTTTGTTTTGATACAAAAATCCAGTTAAATATATCTTATAGGAGACAAACACAGTGATAATTAAGTGATAATAAAGTTTATATGATTTACAGAAACAGTGCAAGAATTATTTAAACTAAATTAGGCATGTGTATAAATGTAGGCACCCTTATATCTTATTGATTTTAATACCTTTAGCACAAATTATTGGAACTCAAAATTGGTTTGGTAACCTCAGTGACCCTTGACCGGTCCATGCTTGGAAACCATCAAACCTGACTGAACTGGAGAGGATCTGTGAAGAAGAATGGTCCAAAATACCTTCCACCAGAATCCAGACCATGATTGGAAGTTATAGGAAGCATTTAGAGGCTGTTATTTCTGAAGAAGGAGTATGCACAAAATATTGAGTAATTTTTCTTTTGTGATGCCTAAAATTATGCACATGCCTAATTTTGTTTAAATAATTCTTGCACACTTCATGTAAATCATATACAGTAAACTTTATTTCACTTCTCAAATATCACTGTGTTTGTCTCCTATAAGATATATTTAACTGGATTTTTTATCCAAACAACCAATGATTTATAAAGGAAAATCATGAAAATGTACAGAGGTGCCCAAACTTTTTCATACCACTGTACATGAAAACAGCAGAAATTAAGTCGCTTCGATGATTTGGTCTCAGGTGCAGACGCTACGAAAGCATGTTATCAGTCAGAACTGGATGCAGCTGCTCAGTAAGCAGCCTGTTAGAACCTCGGGTCAACCAATAGAAACAACGGTTGGAACAGAAAGTGGTGGAACAAAAGTCAGAACCTTTGTAATAAAACCGTCTTATGAAAAGAGGTATTTAATCTAAATGAATAAAGCAGGCCAGCCAACTGAAAAAGTACCTTAACACTATGTATTTCATTAAAAGCCTACATCATCGGGCCATGACCGGTCCACAGGCCCGCATTACAGTCTGCTCCACTGAGAGCCATTACAGGGGTAAACGTTTTCT
Organism: Callionymus lyra; assembly: GCF_982586985.1. NCBI lineage: Eukaryota > Metazoa > Chordata > Actinopteri > Syngnathiformes > Callionymidae > Callionymus > Callionymus lyra. Next base: position 26,915,313 of record NC_141818.1, read on the forward strand.
TTTGCCTTGTGCTTTGACCAGTGGCCTCTGGCGAAGTGAAACTGAGCTTAGAATTGGTCACTGCAACTGTGTGTGTGGCAGCGAATTGTGTAAAACAGATGAGTTCAAACAAAGAACTGAAAAAAACACAACAGTGTTGTTAAGGGGGGGAAAAAAGTGAGGAGGAATTATAGAGACACAGAAAGGGTGAAGCTAAATTTAATTGCGGTTTAGCTTGAAACCGCTGTTGTTGCTTGCGTTCCCCCTGCCCTGACTACAGGCTTTTATTTTCAATCCTAACAAGTGATCTCGCCATGGATGGGGAATAGATGGAGAGAAAGGAAGGGGGGATGAAGAAATGGTTGTGGTGTGATAATTACACACACACATGCTGGCAGCAGGGTTGAGAGCTCATACGCTCATACGATGCATGCAGACTCAAAGTTACGCTCCGGTCCATTTTCCTTGACCAAACCATAACTACGTGCTGTAAAACATTCACAATTGCTAAATTTCTCTGGCTCTCTCGTCTTCATCTGTCTCTATTGACAACGCCATTATGACCTCATGTCTGCTTCTCCCAGCTAACGGTGATCGGTACACTGTAATTACCCCTCCAGCTTTTAATGTGTTGGTCGAGCACAGCCATCCTCTCTCCTCCTGTCATTAGATGTGTGTGTTTCCCTCCTAGATTTGAAACCTTTCGAAGCAAAACCTATTGCATCTATGAATGGAATAATGTTAGAAGGTGTTGATATGTTGGAAGAATAGTTATATAATAATGTTGAATTATTTCAAATATTAAATTGCGTTTTACCTGATTTGTGTCGTTTTTAACTTGATGAAGGTGAGAAGATAAGATCATTTGATCATTTAGGGCTTGGTATTGATCAAAAATCACCCGTACCGGTACTCATACGGATTCAATGCCCTTCCCTGAACTATACTTTTTTCGTTACCAAGAAAATTAAAAAATGTAATCAATATTAACTTTTGTAGTCGATTTTTAAATCAATCTATACCAGCAAATGTGCCATTGATTGCTGGCTATAAATCAAGTGTTAGGCTGTGATCCTAGAATGTTCACGACAATTTGGTAATGAACTCAGATATTTGTCTTGTTTGGTGTTACTGGAAAAAAGTGTTAAGGTTAAGTGAGTAAGGAAGCAAACGTATTTTAGGTTCTTCTTTGGCCAAAAGTAATGATTGTAGAGGAAAAGGTGGAAAGTACTATTTTTCCATTGAAGTTATAAAAGTAGTTTGTAGTTATTTTTCCAGGTCATGATGCCTTAAAAGAAACTAAAAACAACAATATTACATCTTGTCTTAGTCTGAGATGCCATAAAAACTTAAAAAAGTATTAAAGCTTAACTTGATTAAAGCTTCTGTCAAGTATGCACTTAAGTCAGATGAAACAATTTTCTATCAACAAGTTATTTTGCACACTCAACACAGTAGCTGCTGATGAAAGTCTTGTTTTCACTAATGTGTGTAATGTGGTGGTATCAATACAACAGGATGTGTGATGTTTTCCCTAAATGTGAAAATGTTACTACACAGGGTTTCTGGGGGTTGACATGGTTTTAAATGTGTATTTGTTGTTCTTGACTATAACGTGGTCTTCTTTGATTTGCAGTCCATCGACCCTGCACAGCAGTTCACATGGGAGAACTCCAATTTGGAGGTCAACAAGCCAAAAAACCGATACGCTAACGTAATCGCGTACGACCACTCCAGAGTCATCATCTCCAGCATTGAGGGTAGGACTGCACATTGTTTTCATCAAATCATTCAAGGACATTTCCACAGGATGAATGGATATTGGTCGCACCCTCCTTCCTTCATCCAGGAAAGTTGAGATTCATATTTCTCAGGGTTAGGTCCTGTATCAGGTTCAGGAAAAGTTCAGGGTTAGCAGGATTGCCAGTTCTCATATAACGTCTGCAGCGAGCATGAAAGTGGTCTTTTAAACACGACCTAATGTGTGGTGAGACAAGTGAGGTGGTGGGCTTATTATAAAAGATTTGGGGTTTTCCAACAGACTAACATGACGAGAATAGTTGTCTCAATTGTTTCCTCCGTGTGCGTTTGAAGCGCTCTCACCCACCTCGACAGTGAAAGACCTGAGGCAAGAGAGAGAAAAGAAGTGGGAGGCCAAGCCCAAGCAGATGAGCCTTATCTGGGTATAGCATGTGTGAGCAGCCCTCCCACCTCTGCCTGTCTCCTCCAGCTCATCCTGTCTGTCTTTCTTTTGCTTCAGAAAACATATATACACTCAAGCGTGTCAACACACACAAGCCACGCCACACACAAGCGCACAGCCGGGGAATTTATAAAACATCAGGGGAGTGTGTGAGTTAGAGATATGTGTTTTTTTGTCTCTGTCCACGCTTGCTCACTCGCCGCCATGCGAGTGCATCCACCAAGTGATTGGACTGTGTGAACGTTTTATCTGCTGCATGCGTCTGTGGAGTCCCTCGCAATACAGCTGTGCTGCTTTTGAAGGCTGATGTTGATAAGAGGCTTGTTTCCCCTTTTGAATAAGTTGTATAGTTTAAAATGTACTTCTCAGCCACAACACTGAATCGCCGTCATTCTTCAGAAGCCTGTTCGCTTCTGCCAGCTTTGACAGTGTAACTGGGACTTCCACTATTTCCTGCACATGTAAATGACGATCCAAAGATGGGAAAAGTCAGATTTTTTTCTTTCTGCACCGACTCGGCAGAATCAGGCCAAATCTGACTGTACACGTCTTTGTGTGTGTTTGTGTGCATGTTTGAGCTGTGACTCAGTGATCTTTGGGATTATAGTATTAGGTCCCAGATGAGCAGGACTGATCCCAAATCAAACACACACACACACCTACACACACACACACACACACACACACACACACACACACACACACACACACACACACACACACACACACACACACACACACACACAGGCTGTCTCAAAAACATCACACACATAAACACAATCTCTTTCAGAACAAGCAGTGTCAGACCTGTCTTACACAGGGCGTCCTCACAATCATGTCATCATTCATACCAGAACATCAGTGAATTTACACGGTATCACAGATGCAACTCTAATAGAATATACATCTATCCATCCATCCATTCATCTTATCAGACATCGTCAACATAGAAAGTAATGCTTTGGGACAACATTCTTCTTTTTATGATACAAAATCCTCACGATATATAAAACCCTGAGTTCTTTATTGTGTTTTACTTTTTACTCACAACTAATGTGTTGTTTTAAGTGTCTCTTAAATTGATCTTGGACCTCTATTGTACTCAACAGTATGTGTCTGTTTGTACAAAACTCTCTTTTCATTCAAATATTTACATTAGAAAATGTGATTAAACCTGCCCACTGAAAACACTTGGTTTTTCTGGAGATTAACTCTTGTGTACCCCAAACACACACACTATGATGTGATGTGATGGTTAAGCATCAAGGTTCGTCACCGCACATCATGAACCCCCAAAGTCTTCACCTCCAAGGGACTCTGCTCCTGTAACTACTCGTACGAATTTAGACGGGGGAGAACTTACCACCCATGATCAAGTGTATGATAACTTGTAATCATATTATAAAATGTCTGTATTTATATTATTGAGTTTGTATACATTTTTTCTCTTTTGAATGAATAACTTCATACACCTCTAATTTAACACGTCATCTTCATTCTTGCTGTTTTTTTCTAATTCAGGAGTTCCCGGTAGTGACTACGTCAACGCCAACTATGTTGATGGCTACCGCCGTCAAAATGCCTACATAGCCACTCAGGGCTCGCTGCCTGAGACCTTCGGAGAATTCTGGAGGATGGTCTGGGAGCAGCACACGGCCAACATCATAATGATGACCAAGTTGGAAGAGAAGTCAAGGGTAAGAAGCAGAGGAAATTGAGGGAATACGAATCAGCTTTTTTCAATAATTGATCTATTAAATACAACAAGAATGTCTTTAACTGATATTTTTGACTCATGGGTTTTAAACGTGGATGAGATCAGGTTATGGAGTTGAAATGATAGATGGATGGACATTTCAAGACATCTTAAAGGACAACAGGACAAAGAAAAAAGCATGATTGGTAGTTTGAGATTAGAAATGCTGCGGGTGGACCATTGTAAATGGGTTTCAGCCTCACATAATGAAAATAACCTCAATGTGATGAGAACATTAATGCACAAGAAGCTGAGAAGTATGAATCGTGATGACAAACCAATAATGACCAAATTCCTTTCATTCCTAAACTGAACCTCACCTCTCTTCTGTGCTTCTTTTAATACTAACCTGTTCCCTGTTTTTAACTCTTGCTTCCCTTTTCAACCTACTCCAACTTTGTATGTTGTGTTTGTTTGACCTCCAGATGCCCTCTTATTTCTTCTCTAAGGCAAGATCTCTCTATTCTTTCCTCTGCTAGTGCTTCAAATGCACCTCACATGTTTTTCCTCTTTGCCCCTTTTTTTTCACTGTTCACTTTTCTTGCTTTGTGCCTCTCTCTGTGAAATGGTCCGTGCATTGAGTCAGAACACTGAAATGATTTCAGCGCACCACACTGCGCTCACAGTTAACCCAATCTGATTGGGGTTTTGTTGTTGCCACCACAGTGCAGAAACGGAGCACATTAGTGTCAGAAGTTTGCATGCTCGGCCCAATCCTGGCCCAGGTTTAATAATGCAGAGAGTTAACAGTTAACGTCCACATCGAACTGGTTCCTTTGTTTCGGGTTGAAAAAAGATGCTGATGGTTCATGTAGATTACAGCCAGATCAAACCTAGAGACCCTTAGTCAATGTCAAATGAAGAAAACAGATATTATGTATAATTTGAGTTATTATTATATTTTTGATTTCATCGAATATAAAGTTTTCTGTTCTAGTTCTGGACAAAACAGGACGCATGAGCAGCACCAATTAGAAGCCATACAAGTGAATGACAAAAGCTGAACATCTTTAAAAGACCTTAAAATGTTTGTGGTGCATTAACTCACAAGCTGTGATCCAAAGAGACACCTGATAACAAGGAAAACAAGTCAGATATGTTTCCTTTTTAAGTATTTGCAATGAAACTGAGAGATATTATCTTATAAAGTATATCTCATTGAGCTTTTTGTCCTGCTTCATCCTCATAACCTCATTATAAAAAACAAAAGCTGATCAAGGCTTGAAGAAATATGATCAAAGCTGAAAGTCGAGCCACATCTGAGCTTCACAAACATCACAGAGCAATTAAAACACAGAAACAGAAATACATTTTTTTTGGGCACATCTTAGAGTGAGGCACATCATAGTGAGGTCCCCTTGTAGTGTTGAGACTTCAGAAAGCCTCATTATAACCAGTAGGCAGAGACTCATAAAAGAAAGCAAGATCCAAAGTCTCTGCTCAGTCATGTAGTTACAACATAATGCTTAGTCTGCAATTCAGCCTTGACTTTTTATCAACGTAATTCTCCTAAACGGTCTTCTCGGAGTGTGGTAGATTTAATGAAGACAATTATTTAGTGGTATTTAACGCGTCCTATGGTGTTCAGTGCAGAACAGATGACCGCGGACGGGCTTTTCAATTAGTTAAAGCAAACAAATCAGTGTGTGAATGATTATGAGCAGATCACATATAGTTGGATGCTCCGCTTGTTGGCATTCTCCATCCCATATTTGGAGTTCGGCACGACCCTCGACTTGGCCAAGGTCTTTCTGGTCCGAACAGTGTCTCAAAGTCTGGTGGGAAAACAAGAGTTGAAAAGCTGCAATTACTGCCTGAATGTCCCGGGCCAAAATGACTAATCCCCCAGTCTGGAGCAGTGGAATGCAGAGAGAGCTGAGCCGATCTCCCTGCTGTCTTTGAAGTGAAGACTGCAGGGATCAGCACATAACGTTTGGTCTGGCCTGATTCTGCCAAAACCCTCCTCCTTCCTCTCCCCGTCCCTCTCGTCGTCCTCTGGGTTCGTTCCTACTCCTGTGGTCTCTTAGCTGGAGAAATACAAATATGGTCACCTGATTTTTCGGGGAAGGTGAGGCGCGACACTCCTGCCTGTGTGTGGCGCACTTTCACACCACTTAGAGGCTCCACTTGTTGGCTTGATCACTTTTAGGTTTGCAACAGTCCTCTGTGACCTTTAGTTCGAGTCATATTGGAGTTAAATAAGATAAGGCTTATCAAGAATCCCTTCTCTTCCTCCACGTCTGTCACGATTTCAACACTTAATGCACCGAAATAAAACACCATCACTGATTCGACTTCACACCTGTAAGAAGAAACGTCATCTCCGGTTTTTAATGTTTCATCTTATTTTAGGTGAAGTGTGACCAGTACTGGCCGACTCGGGGCACAGAGACATACGGCCTCATCCAGGTCACGCTGCTGGACACAGTCGAGCTGGCAACCTACTCCGTCAGAACGTTTGCACTCTACAAGGTAAGTGGCTTCATACTTGTCCACCTCGTAGTCTATATAGACTGTATATATTAATGTAGTCTATATAGTCTGTATATATTGATGTCGTTTATATAGTCTGTATATATTGATGTAGTTTATATATTCTGTATATATTGATGTAGTCTATATAGTCTGTATATATCAATGTAGTCTATATAGTCTGTATATATTAATGTAATATATAGTCTGTATATATTGATGTAGTTTATATAGTCTGTAGTTATTGATGTAGTCTATATAGTCTGTATATATTAATGTAGTCTATATAGTCTGTTTATATTAATGTAATCTATATAGACTGTATATATTGATGTAGTTTATATAGTCTAAATATATTATTGTAGTCTATATAGTCTGTATATATTAATTTAATCTATATAGACTGTATGTATTGATGTAGTTTATATAGTCTGTATATATTAATGTAGTCTATATAGTCTGTATATATTAATGTAGTCTATATTGTCTGTATATATTAATTTAGTCTATATAGTTTGTATATATTGATGTAGTTTATATAGTCTGTATATATTAATGTAGTCTATATAGTCTGTATATATTAATGTAGTCTATATAGTTTGTATATATTGATGTAGTTTATATAGTCTGTATATATTGATTTAGTCTATATAGTCTGTATATATTGATGTAGTCTATATATTCTGTATATATTAATGTAGTCTATATAGTCTGTATATATTGATGTAGTTTATATAGTCTGTATATATTCATGTAGTCTATATAGTCTGTATATATTAATTTAGTCTATATAGTCTGTATATAGTAGGTTACTCGAAACAGTTTGAATATATTGAGGTAGTTTATATAGTCTGTATATATTTATGTAGTTTATATAGTCTGTGTATATACCTGTAATTGTAGTATATATAGTCTGTCTATATTGTTGTAGTTTATATATTCTCTTTATATTAGTGTAGTCTATACAGTCTGTATATATTTATGTAGTCTATATAGTCTGTATATATTGATGAAGTCTATGTAGACTGTATATATTGATGTAGTTTATATATTCTGTATATATTGATGTAGTCTATATAGTCTGTATATATCAATGTAGTCTATATAGTCTGTATATATTAATGTAATATATAGTCTGTATATATTGATGTAGTTTATATAGTCTGTAGTTATTGATGTAGTCTATATATTCTTTATATATTAATGTAGTCTATATAGTCTGTTTATATTAATGTAATCTATATAGACTGTATATATTGATGTAGTTTATATAGTCTGTATATATTATTGTAGTCTATATAGTCTGTATATATTAATGTAATCTATATAGACTGTATATATTGATGTAGTTTATATAGTCTGTATATATTAATGTAGTCTATATAGTCTGTATATATTAATGTAGTCTATATTGTCTGTATATATTAATTTAGTCTATATAGTTTGTATATATTGATGTAGTTTATATAGTCTGTATATATTAATGTAGTCTATATAGTCTGTATATATTAATGTAGTCTATATAGTTTGTATATATTGATGTAGTTTATATAGTCTGTATATATTGATTTAGTCTATATAGTCTGTATATATTGATGTAGTCTATATATTCTGTATATATTAATGTAGTCTATATAGTCTGTATATATTGATGTAGCTTATATAGTCTGTATATATTCATGTAGTCTATATAGTCTGTATATATTAATATAGTCTATATAGTCTGTCTATATTGTTGTAGTTTATATATTCTCTTTATATTAGTGTAGTCTATACAGTCTGTATATATTTATGTAGTCTATATAGTCTGTATATATTGATGAGATCTATGTAGACTGTATATATTGATGTAGTCTATATAGTCTGTATATATTGCTGTAGTCTATAAAGACTGTATATATTGGTGAAGTCTATATAGACTGTATATATTGATGTAGTCTATATAGTCTGTATATATACAGTCTGTATATATTGATGTAGTCTATATAGTCTGTTGAAAGTATGATCCTGTATAAATGGTTGTAATGCATTAACATATGTTTTTGTATTTATTATCAATTTACATTTACACATAACACTTATTTACTTTTTCTCTCTTTTTTCGAGTACCGGTATATATTAATTCCATTTTAAGTGAATTGAAAAAATGTTTTGAAAAAAACTCATATATACAAGAATAAAATTGCTGATTATTAAGCTTAATAAATGTCATGGCCTTCTCGTCTTTCTCGACGGCCCCTAACAACATTCACAGAATTGAATGTGGCCCTTGAAGAATTATAATTGCCTTGTAGACTGGATATATAAGTGTAGTCTATATAGTGTGTATATGTCGATGAAGTCTATATAGACTGTATATATTGATGTAGTCTATATAGTTACTATATATAAGTGTAGTTTATATAGTGTGTATATATGGATGAAGTCTATATAGACTGTAAATATTGATGTAGTGTATATAGTCACTATATATAGGTGTAGTCTATATAGTGTGTATATATCGATGAAGTCTATATAGATTATATATATATTGATATAGTCTGTGTATATATAGACCATTTACATTAATACACATATTGATATAGTCTCTATAGCCTGTATATAGATACAATATATAAGGTATGTATATGATGATATGTAGTTTATGCTGCAGTAGCAAGTTCCAAAATGAGAGAGGTAAACATTTGCTTACACTGTCTGTCTGGTTCTTTATCCAGAGTGGCTCTAACGAAAAGCGAGAGGTTCGTCACTTCCAGTTCACGGCCTGGCCTGACCACGGAGTCCCTGAACACCCCACACCATTCTTGGCTTTCCTGCGTAGAGTGAAGGCTTGTAATCCTCCAGATGCTGGGCCGATGATCGTCCACTGCAGGTGAGGGGAGATGACTGATGACGGTGAACATTCTGTGAAGCAACAGCAAGAGAATTGTTTGGAATATACATAATACTTCAAACAGTATTTTCTTATTGTATTGTTACATTGTGTGAGCAGGTTAATCGTGGTGTACTATAATTTATTTATAATTATTATTAATTATTATTTATATATAAGTGGTCTATTCATTTTATTATTTTATTATTTTATTTATCTGTCTCTTTTGCTTCTAAATTTCTGTCTCACTGGTCCTCAGGAAACAATTTTGCTCTATTCCTCGTGAAACAAATGATAAAAATCCTTGAAAGTGTTCCTGTACTCTGCTCATGAATGGACGTTCCTATCATTCATGGAAACAGCCTCAAAGCCTTAATTGAAGATATCTAGAAATCTATTTTTTGCAGATGTTCAGAGATGTCATAAGTATTATAAATATTGGAAAAATAAGAGTATAGATAGGGTTAGTGGGGAGAAGAATGTCTGGATAATGATCGTTTTTGAGGTTTTGAGGTTTGTTTTCATGATACACTTTGAGTTCAAAGTAATTACCACAAATACTTTTTTTTCTTATTATTATTATTCTTGATGGTCAAGTATTTTAAAAGTATCTACGTTGGTTCATGGGAAGTTATCTAAAGAAGATTAATCAGAATAATCAATAACTGGAGGTATAAATCATGAAGATGTGAGATTTATTCGTTAAAAAAAATTAAAGAATCAAATTAAAAAGGGGAAAGAAGAAGGCCGACTAGATTCAAAATCATGGGGGAAAAAAAGCTTTTTTTGTAGGATGTGAAGCAAAAAGAGCAGTGAAGAATAAAACACGCCGGGATGAGAACATCTAGATTTTGTCTGATATGTCTAAGAATGGAAATCAAAGCCATTGGGAGGGACAAAGTGGTAGCTTGAGGCAGCAGGTGGACTATCTAACAGGATTATCTGTCAAATGTAATTATCTTTCCAGGACTCCATCACAATGTCTCTTAAGGCACCGTATGAATCAAACAATGAGTTCGATCTCTCACACACACACACACACACCCACCCACACCTACACAGACACACACACACTGGTTTTAATTGAACCATATCAGGGGGTTTTATGCAGGAAGTTGCATGGTCAGGCTCTTTTACCATTAAGTGACTAGCTCAGCGAATAAACGTGAAGTGTTTGGGTGGGCTGGTAAACGTATTATATTTCCGGATTGTATGTTGATAGGAGAGGGTTTTTCTAATGCCAGCAAGACGGCGTTGCTGACTCATCGATGATATGATTTTTTTTTTTCCGTCCTTTGTGGTAAATGTTGCTGGCTGGCATCTTCAGGAAATGTTGTTATTATAGCTGCATTATGATAAGCTCCAGTTGTATGGAAAATACTGGGACCGGAGAAAGTTGGAAAAAAGTGGGAAAATTTAATTTACATCACCTGATGTCTGAGATAGTAAACCGCTCACATGATTTATTGCTGGTCCAGTGCCGGAGTGGGTCGCACGGGCTGCTTCATTGTGATCGACGGCATGACGGAGCGGATCAAGCATGAAAAGACTGTGGACATCTACGGCCACGTCACGCTGATGCGCTCCCAAAGAAACTACATGGTCCAGACGGAGGACCAGTACATCTTCATCTACGACGCTGTGCTGGAGGCCGTGACATGTGGGAACACCGAAGTCCCCGCCAGGAACTTGTACTCCTACATCCAGAGGCTGACGCAGATCGAGCCCGGCGAGAACGTCACGGGCATGGAGATCGAGTTCAAGGTGGGTGAAGTAGATTCAAAGTCCAACCTCCTTCGAAACGCTTGTGTCTTCATCATTGTCTTTTCTTTGGGTTCTTTGGGTCTTTCTTATGGGTTTTCCTGTCACTTAACTGTCCTGGATTTCGTTTTACTTTTAGATAAATTAAAGAGTAATCTTCAATATGAAGTGGCCCCTCGTTTATGCCTTTTACGTCCTTAAACCCCCTTGAAATAAATGAAATCCAATAAGTGTTTCACTATTTATATACACATAAAGGCCTCATAATACCTTATTGAACCCTCACTAACATTTTCCACTTTGTAACACAACAAACATGAAATTCTCATTATTTACTTACCCCGTAAAATACATCACACTGATACTACTCTGATGTGATACTGCTTGTATATATACTGAACCCATGATCTGTTTATTTTAGCGACCTACAGTCGTGTACCTCTTCCCTTCTTTTAGCATGTCCAGCAGTTATTTGGGCTTTACTGACATTAAGTGGACATGAGGCTTGAAAGAAATCCAACTTTTTGACAAAAAAAAAGAAATTGGCAAAACACCCTAAATTAGAAAAAGCGTTCAGGATTTAATACGGAAACTACAGTTCCAGAGAACAGGCTAATAAGTAACTCCATAGGGATCAATAAAGTTTATCTATCCATCTGTCAGACTGGAGTCCCGGCCGATCAAGACATGGAACATGTTACTTTGATGTTCACTGACCCGAAACACAGTGAGCTGATGCATGCAGAAGGATCTCGACATGGATTTATAGACGTGAAATTTAAATATGCAGTACTGTGGGCAAAATACAAGGTGTTACGGTGTGGTCAGGTTAAGTCTAACACAGAAGATTTAAAAACCAAAACGATCGAAAATTGATACGATCAATATTGTGGGTACAAAAGTGCTTCAGACCTTGGCTCCTGGAAGGGTTCAGGGATGTTACCGGTGTTGTTTAAGAGGGCAGGGGATGTATAGACACGTTAACAAATGAAAGTTTCTTTTTTGCTACGTCTCCTAAAACACATTTGTTTGATTGTTCATTTTCACAATGTAAACAAAAGCTTGGAAGCAGGAGCTGTAAAATAAAATAAAAGTCTTGATATGAAGGTTTGTCCATGATGGGAATGAGCCATTTCTATTCAAGGTAAGGAAGTGTTGATAAAGGTTTAAGTGGCACAGGAGCGCTGCAGCACGACAGGTAGAAGGTTCCTAGAAGAGTCAAGGAAAGGCCATGTGACCCATTCTGGAGCCGATACTGTTAATACGAAGTTGAACGAAAACTCTCTCTAATTCCAATTCTTTGTTTACCACATTTTCCTCCTTTGCCGACAAATCTCCTGCAGCACCGTCTGGCCCAGCACATTGAAACCAACAGACGTCTGAATTGGAAGCAGGTGGTTGAAAATGTTCCTGGAGAGACTTAAGATCGCTCAGAGGCTGAAAGAGGGGTGGCGGGGGGGGGCAGTTTTCCTTCATGCAGCACCATCAGCATGATCACTGTTCACACTTTAATCAGGACTTTTCTTCTGCCGGTGCAGGATGAATATCTGAAGTCAATTATTGAGGCGTTTGTGGGAAGACAGGAAAGTAAGGGAGAGAGTTTGGCAGCGTGGAGTAATGGAACACCACAACGTGACTGTTTTTCTTTCCTTCATAGAGAGTTAACTGGTTTAGCACTTTGAGACTCAAGTGGAGGTTTATAGCAACGCCACTTCAAAACAGGTTCAGAGCCGTGTGATAAGATCCCGTCGGGTCCAAACCAAATGACGTGGACATTTCACCGTGTTGACACTGGAGACCAGGATGAAAGAAGGAGACTGACCAACGTGCGGTCATGACAGGGTTTTCCTGTTCTCCGCCGCTCCGCCCTCCACCCTCCGCTGACCTCAGCTGTGCCGAGCCGAGTTCACGAGCCCCATTGTTGCCCGAGCAGTCTGCGGTTCTCCTCCGCCTGTTGTTCTGTCTTCAGTTCTAACTTTTGTCATCTCGTGGTCGAGTGTGTGAGCGTCAGTGTTCATGCGAGTGTGTGTGTGCCGGTGCAGGATCACCAGAGGTTCACATGTGCTCAGTGAGACAGTGTGGGGCCTTGTGGTTTCCTGACAATCTCTTCGTTTTCCTCTTCCCATTCTCTCTCTCTCTTTTTAATTCGTTTAGTTCACCATTCACCCTCAGCACCTCTTCTTTGTTCATTCACTCACACATGTCTGTGTCCTCCGGCCAGCAGAGTCAAGACAAACCCTCTTAACCCCTGTGTTAGCTCTGTGTCAATATAGAGGTAACCATATATTTCAATGTATAGTGATACTGTAGGAACAAGGATACGTTTGTGGTATTGTCAGAGTACTTGACACAGCGTTGCATAGTTACGGACCACATGCTTCTTAAGGTCGTGACAGCTTTCATTTGTTTAAGCTCAACAATTAATAAACGCAATTAATAGTTACATGTTACAGTTTTTTCTCTGCTGTTACAGTATTTTTTTGTCGCTTTGCTGCTTTTCTCACATCACTATTAACATTTGCACAGCAGTTTTGCATTTTTCAAAACAATAAGTGCAAACTGCAAAACTAGTGGATAACCCGCAAAAGTACGTCACTTGCTCAAAATGGATAGTCTATTCCTCAAAAGCAAGTATTAATGCCAGTGTCATCAAAATAAAACATAAAACAAGATAGTCAAATGGCTGTGTCATGTTTTCATTATGACAGTTTATTCTCTCAGTGTTTTCCAATGCAAAAAAAAAGGTCAGAACTCGGTGACACTACCTGAAAATGCTCAAGACAGCCCTATACACTACTTGTACAGCCATTTGAAAACTACAGTAAAGTTACACATTGCTGTAGTTAGGGGAGTAAGTGAGTACAAGACACTGAATACGTATGTTTCACATTTTTACTGTATATGCTCTTTGCAATTCTACAGCATTTGTGCAAAAGAAAAATACACTTCAGTCACTTATTAAGAACAAACATTTGGTAGAGCTGTGCACAAATGTGAACAATATAACAGGAAAGATTCAATATTGCCAAATGCATTGTTATCTTCTATGACAGCGCTTTCAACTGTATTGCATTGTTTGCAATCACCATTGCACAAATGTCTTCCTCTTGTTGCGGGGTAAAAAGTGGCTTCTTTCACCTCTGTGAGGTTGTCTTTCAATCCTATGTGGTGCAGAGTAAATTGACAGTAATGTACAGTAAACATGAGCTATTATGAGATGTTGGATTACTGTCCAATACTATACATACCTGTTCTTTCTACGAAATGTTTCAATGATTGAATTCACAGTGGTTCTTCCAACATTTGGTTGCACATTTAAACGTGATTTAAAAATGATTTGAAAAAAACCTTTAATATTGCTTTTTTTTTAAAACGTTATATAAAATAATAATATTAGCATATTTAGCTTGATTTTATACCTTTCTCTTTTATTGATTGTTTGCCCCTCACAACAGTCAATGTATAAAATGTGGCCCTTAAGAACTGTAATTAATGTTCCCACCACTGCATTAATGGAAGAACTGTGTGTCAATCATCCATTTTGTAGCCTCATGAAATAGCCTCTGTTGTAGATGTGTGTCAGTTTCTTCCTGCTTGTTATTACAATAGCATCAAAATGTATGAATTTGTCCAGTGAGTTTCTTGATCTGCTCCTCCGACTCATCTTGACTTCTCATTTCACCTTGAAGCGTCTGGCCAGTGCGAAGGCGCACACGTCGCGGTTCGTCAGCGCCAACTTGCCCTGCAACAAGTTCAAGAACCGGCTGGTGAACATCATGCCCTACGAGACCACCCGGGTCTGTCTGCAGCCAATCAGAGGGGTGGAGGGATCCGACTATATCAACGCCAGCTTCATTGATGGATACAGGTGCGTGGTTGCTACACAGCTTCACACACACATACCACACACACTCCAGTGTGACTTCTGAACAACTCCTGTGGAAAAGAAGCATGGTCGTTTGATTTACTGTAAGTTTTTGTCGCTTCACACTTATCTTACATTTACAGGGATTAATAAACAATAATAATAATGGCCATAGATCAGGTCCACCACACAGCAGGTCCATCCGATTGGTTTCTGTCTAAGTAGCTGTGTAAAAACCATCCATTCTGTCGTGTTCTTGTCACTTTGGTTTGTTGTTGTTTTTCCACCCTGCTGTTAAACTCATTTTTCCAGTGTATTTTTAAATGCTTTTTTCCATTCTATTGTTTTCTTCTTTTTGCAAATAACAATGTCGACAAAATGTCAACATTATACATGACGACTCCTCCCGTCAGCCCCGGCGTATCATTTGAAAGCTGCTGGTTGAGAGTGTTTACAAGTCTGGTGTCGCGATACGATGATATCTATCATCTGTTTTTGCATGTTTACAGGCAACAGAAAGCCTACATAGCAACTCAAGGCCCTCTAGCCGAGACTACAGAGGACTACTGGAGGATGTTGTGGGAACACAATTCCACTATCGTTGTCATGCTAACCAAGCTGAGAGAGATGGGACGGGTATGAACGCACTCCCGCACACACAGTAACACAAACGCAGTGAGAAATACACACGGAACACGCACGGAATGGCGAATCCATCCTTGTATCGCTGATAGCTTCAGGCCTCCTCCATGGTTGGGTGAGGGTTAGAGATCATGAAACTTCCACCGTTATGCCGAGAAAAACTCTTCAACAGGGTTGAGGAATGGAGAGAATGGTGGAAGGTATAAGTGGGTGAAAGTGGGATGTTGCTGATGTAGATCAAGTATACATATGTGTAAATGTGTGTTTGCTGAACTTGATTCCCCTCGGTAAAAAAGTTTGCTAGAAATCAAACAATGGCTGAGTGAAAACACACTGCAGCTAAATGTGGACAAAACTGAAACTCTGGTTATTGCTCCTGATAATGAGGTTCCAGGGTTGAGTCAGTACTTGGGTGACTTAGGTCAGTCTGTCAAACTGAGCCTAAGAAACCTGGGTCTTGTATTTGATAAAGACATGTCTCTAGTTCAACACTGCAGAAAACTGACCAGAAACGGTTTCCTTCAACTGAGAAAAATCTCTAAACTTAGGAAAATTTTGTTGGAACATGATCTGGATCTTGTAATCAATGTGTCTTCTCGTTTAGACTATTTTAACAGTTTGTTTTCATGTCTTAACAAGAAGGAGCTGTCTCGCCTGCAGTTCATTCAGAACTCTGCAGTGAGAATTCTGACCCGCTCAAGTAGAAGAACTCACATTTCTCCGATCCTTCAAACTCTTTCTTTCAGGATCAACTTTAAAATTCTGGCTCTTACTTTCAGATCTGTTCATCGTCAGGCTCACTGATCTGATCCAGCCTTACACCCCAGCTCGGGCTCTGAGGTCTGTGGATCAGAATCTACTGATGGTTCCACGCACACGGTTCAGGACCAGAGGAGAGAAATCCTTCCAGGCTGTTGCTCCTAAGCTTTGGAATGATCTTCCTCTCTCTTTGCGCTTGATGGAGTCTACTGACTCCTTCAAGAAACATCTTAAGACTTTCTTATTTGTTCAGGCTTTTCCTTGATTTTCTGGAACTCCTGTTGTGTTATCAGTTTTATCTTGCCCTTTAAAGTATATACTTTATTGAATATTGTTTTGATTTTTTAAGCGCTTTGTGACCCTGGTCTAGAAAAGCGCTATACAAATAAAAATTACTTGCTTACTTACTTACTTACTTACTGTATGTTTGCAAAAAAGTTGCCAATGTGCTTATAGTTGTGCTGGTGATATTCTCCTCGAGTGTAAGTGATGTAAAGTTCTGAGCTACAGTATGTTTATCAAATTTACTTTATAATATTATTATAATTGTATCACGACTGGTATTTTCATCACTGCATGTGTGGGGAAGAAACACAAGAATTAGAGATGTCTTCATGCCAGGAACCGGTCTCTGAAAGGGTAACCTCTGACCTTGAGCGACAATAAATCATCCAAGTTTGTGTTTATTGGAAATAAGATAATCAACGGCCTGTGAACAAGAATGGAGATATAACACCAACTCTGCTTCAGAAAGGATTGAGATGGACATGTATTTATTTTTTTTTAAGTAAGAAAAAATCCTCATATCTGCAACATATTATCCTCTGCAGGAAAAGTGTCACCAGTATTGGCCGGCCGAGCGCTCTGCCAGGTACCAGTACTTCGTGGTGGATCCCATGGCTGAGTACAACATGCCCCAGTACATCCTCCGAGAGTTCAAAGTAACGGACGCCAGGGTGAGCGACGGTTCTTCTTCTCAAAATGAATGTCAACTCAGCAGCACCGTTAAAAGTCACTGCGTTCTCTCCAGGACGGCCAGTCACGGACGGTCCGTCAATTCCAGTTCACGGATTGGCCGGAGCAAGGAGTGCCAAAGTCAGGGGAAGGGTTCATCGATTTCATTGGCCAGGTGCACAAAACCAAGGAACAGTTTGGCCAGGATGGACCAATAACTGTGCACTGCAGGTAAACGTGGCGTCAAGGGTGAAAGAAAGAAATGTGTTTACAAAAAAAAAAGTTTGGTTGACCTTCAAATAAAACAACTTGACACAGGAGTAGTTAAGTTTTGTGAAGAATGGCTGCTTCGTGGTCTCAGGTTATCTAGGGTGAGGATTCCCGCACTTAGTTTTACTTCTGTGCTTAATAATAAATGCCTTGCTTCAGCGGTGAGGGTGAGGGAGTTCTCAAACACGACGTCAATGCTGAGTACAAAAATCTACATCCTTTTCTTCAGAACTTGGAAACTATGACATCGTGGTTAGAAACCCGTGTTTGCTCAGTCTGTTGTTGGGTTACAATAAAATAAAATAAATATGTCCGCCAATCCAGTCTGAATGTCCGGAAACCGTTCGACCAGAAGGCGGAGTTTATCTCGTAGGAAAAGACCAGAAAAATAATTTCAACGAGTCTTTGTGACGTGTCAAGACTTTCTTTTGAAAAGTTTAGAAACCTTCAGAAAGATGCAGCAACACTTCTCACCGTCATCGCTCATATTGCTTCATGTTAGATGAAACATGCATCAACATTGAGCTGGTCGGAGCTTCAGAGAAGTATGTGAGGTTGGTGAAGAACATGTATGAGGTTAGTGAGAGTGACGTTCAAGGTGTTTGCCAGTGGAAGATAAACAGGTCTGTGACTGGAGAGTAGCAACTGAAAGTGGAGGCTAAGACAGTAGTGTGTGTCAGAAGACAGAAGAAGTAGAAGAGTCGAACAGAGTTGAGAGTGTTCAGAGTTGAACAGTCCAAACAGAAAGTTGAAAAGTCAATATTAGAATCTGTGTTTAAGTGTAACAATTACAATGAGTCTAAAAGTTGAAGAGCCAGAGTTTTAAGAGTCATAACAAGGAGATTATTTTTCTCAATTCTTGTCTCACCACTATCCATGGTGAGCAAAAGAAAGTTTTGGTCGGACTCGTATGTATATGGAAGTATATCACAGACTGAAGATTGAATGGTTGAATTTCACATTTTTGAATGTAGTTTTTTATAAGCATTGAATCGCATTCGATAATTTCTATATGTTAATGTTAAGTTTGTTTTTAATTTAATAATTTAATAATATTATTGCAGTATTTAATCAATTAAAATGTTCTAAATTCAATAGTTTTTCATCGGTAGCCTTTTAAATGCATTGTTTTTAAATTCAAATCCCTTTCAATTCAATATAAAATGTTGGTATAAAAGACGCATGTTGATCTGAGTGTGATATAATCCTGTGACATCAAAACCACGGATAGAACGTGAGATGTATTGTATGTTTTCAGACATCGAAAGCAAAGTTGACCTGTCTTTAAGAACCTCAATTGACTTGTGCTTTTATGTCGTCACGTGATCGTCTGTAGGTCACACGATTGGCTGAAAGCTCAAGTAGTTCTGTAGTGTTTGGTGACAACATTGAGATTGAACTCAAGGCTCCTAGCTTAGCTCTATGATACCTTATCAATGCCATTAAAACCAAACTCATGTTCCTGATCCTCACCCTGTTGCCGTGTCGCCAGTGCTGGAGTGGGCCGGACCGGAGTCTTCATCACGCTGAGCATCGTGCTGGAGAGGATGAGGTACGAGGGAGTGGTGGACATCTTTCAGACGGTTAAGATGCTGCGCACACAGAGACCCGCCACAGTCCAGACAGAGGTAAGCTCCGCCCCCCCAACAGTACCGCTCATCTGTCAATCCTCTTTGTCAACCCAACCTCCATCCTCTCGGCAGGACCAGTACCAGTTCTGTTACCGGGCCAGTCTGGAGTACCTGGGAAGCTTTGATCACTATGCAACATAGAGCCGGTGCACATCGTCCCTGGTGCACTTCTCCCAGGTCACATGACCAAAGTGCACCACGCCCGTGATGTTTTTTTGGAAAATCTGGCCACGACATGCAAAGTGAGCGAGGGACCATCAGCTCGTCCCAGAAACAGCACCACTAACTGAGCCATAGCAACCTGCTTGACAAGGGTGCCCCCCCACCCCCCTTCACGCGGAATTGATCTAGAAAATCAAGTTTTTCATTCAGTTCTTGATCATGTTTGTTCCTGCTTCGAGCACCAGGCTTTACCAATGTCACCACCACCACCAGTGTAGCATCACCTGAACACTGCTGTGTTTGTCCTGCTCGGCATACATACACATATACGTCGATATATATATCTGTATGTATGCGAGCAACCGTGTGGAGACCCGAAAGCCAACTGGAGACTGAGCACAAAGAAGTATTAATCGTTGTTTTATGTTTGAAAACAGACTGAAGTTTCTATACTATAGTAATAAACACCAGTGGAACCTTATGATCACAATAACACGTAAGGGAAACTTACATGTTCACCACAAAATATTTCCCTTTTCAAAGAAATATATCAACGTTTTTTGACTCCTGACTTTGTCTATACAGGCAAAAATATCACCTTTTTCTTTTCCATTCTGTCTTTTCTTTCTGTACGTGTTGCTGTGATGTTCAGAAGTGTTTCCATCCCATCATGAAGAGGAGCGCCGTCATAAGTATCCCGTCTCCTCCACACACACATATTTGCATGTCGGAACTTTTATCGATGAAAAATGAAAAGGCTCCGGACACCTTCACGCGAAGACGAGAAATTCACTGAAGGCGTTCACTGAATGGATGGAATAAGCTTCACCAACAATAATGTCTCAGACAGGGAGCGGGAGTGGGATGAGAAGGAAGCAGGAATCCTCTCCCTGGAACGCTCACCTCTTGACTTTGCTCTCTGACTGATTGTGTGCAATAAGTAGATTCATTTGATATTTTGTGCCACTTATGACAATGGTTACGATGACGTTCACGACGGTGTCTTTTTTCAGACATGCAATTTGCTCCACTGTTCAATGTGGCGACCTTTGACCTCTCAGATATCTTTGTTGCGTGGCAGTTGTGGTTCGACGATGTCATCCTTTCACGTGTCTAGACAAACAAGGAAACGATCCGTCATGTTTCTCAACAGCATCTGAGTATTTTATTTTTAGATTTCTAGTGCCTTATATTAGACGCCTATTTTGATAAAGTTATTTTCAAAGATTTTGGTTTGTGTATATTATACGGATGTACAATTGTGTGTGTCAGTTGAATGTATGTGTTTTTTGTCACGGTATTTTATGTTCCTTTCTTTTTTGAATGACTTTAGTTCAAGAGGCTGGAACGTGTCAGAGGAAATAGAACCAGCAGCAGCGTCAATGTCTTGAGACGTACAGATCACATGTAGAGCTTCGTTTGTTTTCTGATCTTTACAAGCTACTCTCAAACCCTTTCTACACATCAGTCAGACCAGGAGACGAAGAAGAAACGAATCATGATTTTTGAAGAGCCGTCACCCGGAGACAGTAATTTGGGACGCATGTGTTTGTCTGATGTCTGTTTCCATCTCCCTTCACGTCACGAGGCTGAGAAGAGTTTCGGTGCTACTTCAACACGAAATCATTTTTCTATCACTAGAAATGCTTGACCATGTGAGGCGTCGTTTGCTGTTTCCCACTTTTCCGTGATGTCCCAGTTGCAGTTTTTTGTATGCATGGTACCACTTTTGAGATGTCCCCTCGGTCGCACCAGTCACGGGAAGACTTGCACTTTCTATCTTTGTACTATGCACTAATACTAGTTTATCTGTTCAACCCGACCCAAAAAAAAAGAGTCTTACTTGAACTGGCTGAAGAGGGATCCTGTTGTGCTCACATGGTTGTGTATATGTAAATAACACAGACACAGACGATGAATAACAGAGTATATACTACAGAGTTATACAGAGTGATCAATGATGCACCTAAAAAAAAAAAACACTTTATGGCACAAGAGTACGTGCAAAATAAAACACATTGTGGCTTTGTCGTACCACAAGCAGAAGTTTCACGACTTTGAAAAGAGTGTTCTATCTACCCCGTGCCCACCCGATGTATCATCTAGATGGATCAAACTGGAGTTTATCAATTGTATAAAAACTATGGTGTGTAACTCGGATCTTTATTTTGAACTGATCCGTCGATGTGTTTCGTTTGTTTCTGCTCCAAGTCAACAAGTGCTTTTTATTTTCTTACATGAGTGTGTGAAACAGGTCTGTATGGATTTACGTTCTTTGTCGACACAGGTTTTATTTGTTACAAATAAACTGAAGTAATAATTCCTTCTTGTCTCTTGCTCTTCATGTCAGCTCACCTTCATCATAAATCTTCTCCTTCCTCGTTTTCAGCACGGAGGGAAAGACAGATCAGGGTCAGGATGAGCCCGATCGACATCTGATCATTGGTTGTGTGTCAATATCTGAATCATCTTCCAGTCAAGCAGCCAAACATGAGCAGCGATTTTATTGCAATTATTGGGAATTAAGAGTTAAAATTAACATTTTAAATGCATTTTTCAACTCATGTACATCAGCAAAATGCTGTGATGCGGCTCCAACTTCAGTAGGGATGAGACCAGAACTGAAAATGTAAATAATTATAACTTGATAAAAATCCTAGTTGTCGTGTCATGAAAAGAAAAAAAACTTCTGTGCTGCATAAGAATGTTTATGCAGCACAAACCAGGTACCTCAGATCACAGCACATCCCCAAAGTTCTCCTTTGGTTGGCTTAAATGTGTTTTTTTTTTATTTAGTGTTTTAATTTTGAACAATCTGTTTTGTACTTTATTTTGTCCGTTTTAGCTCAGTCTTCATCTCGACAGTTTAAGCTTCTTCAGCTCCTCCAGTTTGTCCTTTGCTGGTGAAGTTGATCTTCAATCCTTCCTGCTTCTAAATGATCTTTTTATCTTCATGGTTTTTCTAGTATATTCCATTCAAACTAGAAGTTCTCCTTCTTAGTGATTCTGTGTTGACGGCTCTTCCCTGATTTTTATTTTCCTCGTCTTTACATTGTGTTTATGTTTACTGTATCTTTTATGATTTAACTGTCAAAGTCTGGGCCTCCCTGATAGGCTGCTGCCACCTCGACCCAACGAGACGGATTCATTCAGTGTGAAAGGATTTCACGAGTGACGAGTGGCTCCTTCTTAAACAACCTTTAACCTTTAACATGTTCAATGACTTATAATTGGAGAACAACAAGTCATCTAATATGTTCGTGAACGGCCAGAACCGGTTAAACAGGTGTCCAACCGGTCCAGAAAAGGGCTGAGACGGTGCAGGTTTTGGATCCAACCGGTCAAGCACATATAGTTGAGCCAATCAGGCTTGTTTAAGCCGACACCTGATTCTTTAACTCATGTGTGCTTGACTGGTTGGAACAAAAACCTGCAACGTCTCGGCCCTTTTCTGGAGGAAGTTAAATTTAAAGTTTTCATGGATTTAGAAACAATATTATCTTTCACAAAGAAACTTTCTGTTTCTGACACATATGTCCATGCCTTAAACTCTCTTCATGCATTTCATCTGCTCTCATTCAAAAAATCTCAATTCCAGGTTGTTTTTTTTAATTTTCCGAAACAATGTCCGAGGACGTCTGATGAGCATTCCAGTCACACAGCCGTTAACGCTTAGTGTTGTTAAATCCATATTGGGCTGAAGGGCTTTGGTTCATTCATGTCTGACTTGCCATTGTAAAAACACAGCAAATTATCTTTCAATGTCTCTAGCAGGCTGTTTGGCTTTGGCTTCAGAGCAGAACATTCCCAATCAGTTTTCCCCTTTTGTCCAAGCTCTGGTGAGTTTAGCACGTGTTGTGTCGTCGGCTCAGTTTTTGGTTTGCTCGTAAAATTCAGCCGCTTCTTCAGGGCAGTGAGCTTTGAAATTCAGCGGACGTTTGGACAGATATTCATATTTAATTTACAAGATAAACTCTATTGATGTCCTCATGTCTGATGTTATTCAAGGTTTGTGATCTTAAGCTTGAAAACAACACAACATAAATCATTCAATTGTGTCAGCTCTTGCCTGCTGGAGACCTTGGCTCCTGCAGGTCAGTGTGATGACCAGTGTCTTTGTAAACACATGTTGGATTTACAAAAGTATGTAGGTATATTATTTTGTTATATTGCACTGCTGTTTCTTTTGAACCTCTAATAGTTATGTCCAGGGTTTGTTTTTGCTTGTAGTAGGTGTGGATGTTTACTTTGTTTCTTTATAGCAAACATTCAAATGCAAAGCTTTGTGTAGGAAATGCTGCAAGACAAGAAAGATCATTGCCATTAACCATTGTGTGGATACATAGAATCAAAATATAATCATATTTGATTTTCATAAATTATTAGACAAATTTACAAAACCTCAATCTTCTGCTCTTCAATGACAATTGGAAAAAAAATCTTAACTATAAAGTGAACTGCTGCTCACTTCAACATTAGCTTATTAGATAGATTCAGAACATGATGTTATCTGACACACAGTGTGAAGGCATTTGTACCTTCATCAATTAGACTTTTAGACTGTTGTGGCCTTGTAGAGCTAGATCTTCATCACTCTAACTGCCTTTAGGTGCTTCACCTCATCATCCAATCACTCCATCACAGCTCCTCCATAGACCAATCGTCAATAGACCAACTCTCAGATCTCTAAACACCTATCACTCATACTGGTTATGCCAAAAATATTTTTCAACCTCACATTAAAAAAAAATTTTTTAATCCTAAACTTGTCTCTCCTTATTTAACTTTTTTTGTAACTTTTAGTCTCTAAAAAGTCTTTTACACATTGTGGAAAAGGACTTATAGTCGATTTAAAAACCTAATTTAGTGGGACTGAGGTATGGTTTCATGTTTAAACCTCTCAATAACTAAGCATTTATTTAAGGGTTGACATCAAACAATCAACTTCCATAAACAGACATGAGTACTGTACCATTACAAGAGGAGACTTGATATCTAAATTTCATTTTTGGCAATAATTACTGTCTTTGATAAGTAAACTTGAAGTTTGGCTCATGTTTCTCAGTGCAGAACGAGATGTCGCCTCATCTCTGGATTCTGTCTCAGCTCTTGCTGGTCATTTTAGTGCAAAAAAATGTGCACGTTCTCGATGCTATTGTTAATTTTAAAGACTACTGTAAGGGACAGAGATTATGGATGTGAACAATTATAAAAAGACTTCCAAACTGACGTTAAAGTGAAGAAATTAGACGGGAGAACAAACTGACAGTATCACCATCAGAATCAGATTCGATAGATATCATGATTTTGGCCGCTCGAGATCATGGTTTCAAGTCTGCACGACGTCTCAGGTGTGTCCATATGTAAGAAGTGTAGAGGTGCTCATGAAGCTGTGACTGCTGCACAAGAATTGTTAGCAAGACCAGTAACAAAACAAATATTTTTATTTAGTTTTCCCTCACAGCAGTTGGCAATAGTTTTACTATAAGCAAGCAAAAAAATAAATACAAATTTAAATAATTTCAACAGTAGCGTTTCACATGAATCAGGCTCTGAACACAACAAGGTTTGCGGTCTGACTCTTCTCTTGGTTTTTCTCTCCCCGCAATTCAAAATAAAAATGTACAAGTCAAATATTTATTTTCCAGTAGAAAATATGCAGAGCTGTGCCGAGAGCAGCCGGTTCAGTGTAGAACATGCAGGACAGACGAGAGGAAAACACTACAGGCCAGACGTGGTAACAAGAACTAGCTAGTTAGAAAATCCTGTTCTTCTGTAAAACGAGGAAAAAAAACGATTATTTTCAAAAGATTCCTGTGACAAATGTTCAGTCACAGTTTTAGTTCAAATTTCCCTGACAGATGTGAAAGCACTCGAAGGCAACTCTGCCCTCTTTCCTCCCTTATAGAATCCACAGCCTCATATCAACGAGATACCCTTTCCCAGGTCATCAGATCAATTAAACAATCACACACAGATACACACACACACACACACACACACAAGCTCAGTGCATTCGTTTGTCATCCTGTAGTTCTTCATTTCCCTTCATGGTCAAGCTGCTCCCATGTGCTTCTGGCCAGTGTACGGAGGCCTGGCAGGGCCACAAAGTCTTTCTGGAAGCGAGAGTTCGGGGTCCTTTGTCGCTTGCGCTCACCCTGCGTCGTGAAGAAAGTGTCCTGGAAACGCATGCTGGACGCCGACGACTGAGGGAGGAAGAGAACATTTTAACTTTTGACGGCGGAACATACATTCACGGGCAGACAAGTGTGAAGATCACGTCCTTCCTTCATGAAAAAGTCTCATCACAAGCTGCAAATACTTACAAGTCTACGCTTCACCTTTTGTGGCAGATCCTCGTCTAGAGCATAAACGTCGTCTCTCTTGGCCAGTCCCTGAGACCCGTCCTCGAACTCCACCTGAAGCACACATTTTAAGGAACTTTTATTTGGTTCTTCAGGGTCTTTCAAGGCTACTTCCTCTAAATGGTCATCATGTTCAACCTTTTTTCCTGGAGGAATGTGGGCCATGGTGTGTGCGCATGTGTCAACAAATCATTTGCGCGGAAGCTAACGGTTCCCGCCCCGCTCAGCTAAATAAAGATTGAAGTGGAAGCTGCAGCACTTGTGGTGTAGTGAATATTTCAGTGAGTTTGAATAATGCAGATTGTCACCTCCTTATCCTCGTCTGCTTCTCTCTGCTACACCGTTTTTCTCCTCCCACAGCACTCCACGCCGAGCAGCTCCTTTTTTTTTTATCTTCCCATCAGGTTCCATCTCATCTTCACTGCCCTTACTTAGCACTATGACTTCCCCACTTTCGTTCCATTTCCGTCTCAAGTGTCAAGATTCTTCTGCCGAGGGGCAGTTGGAATGACGTCATAGCTTTAGCCCACGGCTCTCTAAACGCTCCTGAAGTTAGACGTCATCCGTGTAACTGGGCCGACCACACGTCAAAGAACGTACCTGGTATATGTAGGACACGTTGGAGCCCAAATATTTGGCGCCGTAGAAAAGCCCGTCAGGCCACTTCACTTGGATGGGTTCGCCTACTTCAGGGGGACCCACATTCACACAGTCTCTGTTCTGGAAACACATAAACATATTTGGAAAACAAACATTACTCTTTAAAGTGTCGAACGTGAAGAACGTTAACATGGCAACTTTGTCCAAAAAACCCAACAGCAGAACTGAAGGAGTTTCTAATATGACAGGTTAGGTTCTGACAGTATTATTTTGGGGCTAAATTGTGGATGTGGAGCGAAAGTATGTTCTGGTTCAGATTATTTTTGCCCGTGGTGTTTTTTCAATTACCGTCATGTCGTACAGCATTTATGAATGTATGAAAAAAATGTGTTTAACCCAATGCTGATGTAACCTGACAACAATTTAAGCAGTTTGGGAAATAGTTTGAGCATCGAGGTTTGGCGTGAAGTGGCAGCAAAATAAAATAATTTGGGAGTTTATGAAACTACAATTAACCTGCCTGTGAGAAATGATGGAGTTGTACGTCTCTGATGATTTTAGAGCGCTCATTCCAGCTGAAAGCTTTGAGCGCGAGCATTTGCCAGTTGGCTCGACGCATTGGACTGCTTCACAGCCTGACTCACTGCAGTGTTGTGTGCGTTTGGTGTTCAGAGGAAGTTAGAATATGAGAACACTATAGTCACAAACTACATCTATGACAGCCTGTCTTTCTAGATGGTTTTCGAAAACCACAGCGACAGCTTAAAGGGTGTGATGGGTGATACTGAGAGTGTTGTGAGCAGTGAGGGTGTTGATTGGAAAGAATCCAGGGATACAATACGCATCACAAAACAGGAGAACCAATAGCATATTGCAATACTGTGGGATGTAAAATCCCAGACGGAATGACTCTGGACAAAATTGTTCCTGCTTTAATTTTTTAAAACTAATATCTTCCCAATCATCCGCTGCTGGTGTTGACTGTATCCTCTCATCCTCAGTCAGTATCTATATTTTCTTACACCCCTAATGAGCATGACACTCCGTTACCAAGATTTCCTGAAACTACTAAAGATGTGCTAACTGGTCCCACTTTAGGTTCACTTGAGAAGTGATCGATCATGTAATGTCATGACAGGCAGAAGTTCTGCGATGACCATCGAAGCTCTCGCTGGATTATGAACACCGTCTCCATATTACCATCCAAGCTACAAGATGTCATTCCATGAAGATGACCTTTTTATGAGGGTTAACGAAACGCGTCCTCACCACGATGTCCTCCGGGTAGGTGTCATTGGAGAAGGAGCCGTCGTCGAACATGACCTCATAGAACATCTGGGAGGTGATCTGGGTGACCTTGGCGTTGTAGTAGCGCAGGTTCTTGTGTTTGGAGATCACCGTCTGGCCTAGGGAGATGGATCCTTGACACACTTGCTGCTTCTGCCAGGGATAGATCAGGTAGTGGGATACAAAGTCAGCTTCTATAGATGGAAAAGTACTAATGTCTGATGTTGGTGTGGGTTTATTTTGCTTTTCTTTAAATACTTTTTATTTTTCGCAGCTGCTTTCAAAGAAAAAAGTGCAACATTATCATTTGAACAATTAGTAAAACTGGTTTTACTTTGGTAGTTTTGAGCAGGAATATAAATGATCAATTCTTTGTACCAAAATATTCATCCATAATAGAATTTAAACTTTTTTCAGACAAAAAAGAAGGGTCAAATACATGTTTTTCGTGGGGATGACAAAATGTGAAAGTTTTCGCACAGAATTCAAAGACGGAAATGTCCAACTTTGAGAAATACATGCTTTTAACTACATTCACTCGCCCTCTACTTCGTGAATAAATCAAAGGGAAGTTTCTGGAAACATTCTGAACATTGGTTCGGAGACACAAGCGACGTTAAAGTTCCACAATCAAGGGTAAAGTCTGACCCACCGACGAAGAGCCTCGTGTGTGGTGCCGGTGGCAGCTGATGGACACCACGTACGGCCAGTCATCGGGTTCCATGGTGACACCAGCAGCGTGGGCACAGGTGACGTGAAAGGACGTGGGACATCTGCCATAGGAGCACTGGACACATGCACCCGTCGGTTTCTTTCCCGTGCAGCGCTGTCGACAGTAGACGCATCTCTGTGGATCAAACACAGTTTTGACAGATATCATTCATGTGTTTCTTCTTTCACCAGTTTACAGACCTGTAATGAAAGTGTGGTCCCTTGAGATTGTGACAAAAAGAGCACAGATGGATGAGCAACAATGCTGGAGCCTCCTCAGGGTTAGGGTGTCATTCTTTTTTAATTTAGTGCTGCACATGGTCTAAAACCTTGCCATGTGCTTCAGTCTTTCTATTTCATGCTGCATTAAACATTATGTGATGTCATTGAGCTTGGCTACCCCTACGAAGGTAGCCATGCCTCAATGCTGAAGTCATTTCCATGGAAGCTTATTTGCAATGAAGAACCTGAGGAAGGATTTCACTTGAAATTTAAATCAATTTTCCTTTTCTGAAAGTAGCGAGGCGGTGGAATCGCCATCAGAAATAACCACCAACATGTGATACCCTAAAATGCCATGACTGGATGACATCATCTTCTGTGTTAACAACAAACCTCTGCTTCTTCGTCTGGGTTTTGGTTTTCACCATCAGAACAGAACCAAACTGCTCAGTAATGATGTGAAAATGCACGTCTTGTGAGTCACCTCAACACATTTGCAGCCGGAGAATGTAGGTGTAATCTTAAATGTCAACCGGCTCTCTTCGCCATCCCAACCTACTGTAGTCTAAAATCCACTTTTAATCTTTGTTAAAAACTGCTTGTCACGCTCGTCCTCCCACCTTCTAGTGCAGATCGCTCGGTCGTTTGGCTCAGAATCAAAGTAGACTCATGTTAAGGTTAATGTGGTCACCTATAAAGACGCTGTTGTTTACCATCAGAAACAAATACTCAGTGTCAACACTTATACAGAGGCTAGTTTAGGTGAAGATGATCCTGTTCAGCTGTCAGACACGTCGCAAAAGAGAGAGAAACAAACTCAGTCGTGGAGTCAACAACTTCATTTTCTTCAGTTAGTTGTGGAGATGGAACAGTCAAAGCGCAGGGACGTGACAAATGTCGTGAATGATCCTAACATAACTTTCATATGAGACGAAGAAATGTATAGACGATCTTATCGGGTCCTAACAGACGAACCGCTGTAGCTTTCAAGGCTTTTGGAATCTCGACCAGCCGTGAGAGTGGCATGTAGCGGCCCGTTAATCTCGCCTCTGTATAACAGAGAATATATCATGCAAACATGACATGAAATGGGAAACGAGTAAAAGCAGAAAGAAACACTTTATTCACTGGAGGAGTGATCTCAACCGCTGACGAGAACGTTGCTCATATTAACGAGGAAACTTCTCCGTCATGTATTTAGATTGTATGATGTATGTATTCTGATCATTGGAGAAATGATCAGAATTAACCTGTAGATAGGCTAGTTTGATTCAAATCGTGGAGCTGAGGAGAATTGACGAAACATACACACAATTAAATAGCAAATAAGTGAATTGAAACAAGGATGTGCCCAGAATATTTACAAACACAATATACAATAGATTTCTCTCCTCTGGTCCTGAACCGAGTGCGAGGAACCATCAGTAGATTCTGATCCACAGACCTCAGAGCCCGAGCTGGGCTGTAAGGCTGGATCAGATCAGTGATGTAAGGAGGAGCCTGACCATGAATAGCTCTGAAAGTAAGAACCAGAATTTAAACATGTATCCAGTTTTAGGGATCGGAGAAATGCGAGTTCTTCTACTAGAGCGGGTCAGAATTCTTGCTTCAGAGTTTTGTATTAATATGATATGATCATGCTTGTATCGTTAGCGGCGTCCCACTAGCATCAGTGTTAGCACTCAGAGCTACTACATTAGCAACAATTGACCCGTCTTCAGTCTTCATAGTTTCCAGTAAACACCATCATATTATTAGTTATAATATTTTTATATAATAAACGAATGTGTAAAATACAATGGGGCACCATATAAGGGTTAGCTTTGTCATTAATGTTGCTAAATAACAGACAAAGTAGTTGCCTGAGTCGACCGCCTAACTATCCAAAAAGAGTAAATGTGACGTTGGAAAAAGGAAAAATAATTTAATGGGAATGTTTTTGATAATAATTCAATCATTTTTCATTTTGTTTTAGTTTGATATGTCATCCTTCCATCAGAATTATACTTAATATACAGTTACCAAATGGTCTTAAATATGATGTTCTGCCTGCAACCTCAACAGCAAAAGTATTTTGGCTGAGTGTGAGATGAAGTTTGAACTCCTGTCTTGATCTATAACATGCATTATTTATTCATCAGTATGAATCTGGAATGTAATTATATTCAAACACTCACTGACTTGTTTGACTGATTATATCCCTCTCAGTGTTGCATTGGGGATTAGATTGCGAATAACGCATGACATTGACAACAACACGAACATTTAAAGATATGCAGAATCTTTCGTCTCGATAAAAATGGTAACTAGAAACGACCACCGAGTGTCCTTGACACAAATTTTTAGATTTGGAGCAGAGGGAGTTGGACTGAGGTGTTCCTGGGTGAGGAGGCTGCCCCACATCCTTAAAGCCTTTTCACTTTCCTCTTCCATTATGGACAAGCTTGTGCAGTTGATTGACTTGACTGTCTCATCCCACTAGATCGTGATCGTGATTGACACACATCCTGTGGCATCTGTGTTGACAAACACTTTTTTTTTCTTTTTTTTAATAAAATGAGGAAAAACCTCTGTATAAGAGGATGTGTTGTTGAACGGCATTTATACGTTTATCGAGGGCTTTACAGTTTCCTTCCAATGGGCTCTCCGGGGTGTATTTGGGTGCATGTGTTGAGTCATGCGTTAAGAACATTCCCACAGTAAATTATGAATGTGAGCGTGTGCGCAGCTCTCTTGTTTGGTACCATGGTGAATTATATATGTAGTGGGCCGACGCAGGGCAATGGTCCGACACGAGCTGTAAAACAGAAGGCTTCAGGAAGGAAGTTTGAGGGAGACTGCAGGGTAGAAAATTATTTTATGACCAAGTTGGAATAGTTTTGTATAGAAAAGTGTTGATTTATGCCAGGTTCAACATCAAACTTTATGTTCCCATTTATTTTGACTGGTAGCTGTTCGTTTTAAAAAGGTTGTTATAGACAAAGCCCATTTGTCAATTTGTTCAGCCTCTTGTCGAGGATACAAAGATTATTTTCAATGTGGTGTGACTAGAAATCAAACATGCCTCTGTTAACAGACAGTGGATAAAACCTCTGATGAATCATGACTGTGAATTAAAACATTTGGATGAAGATACCGATCCTATGAAGTTAAAAAAAAGGGCAATAGGCCCATTTTACATTTTAATATTATTTCTTCATGTTCTATGTCAGAGGTCTCCAACCTTTTTGCAAAGTGGACTGGTCGGCATTATTTTTCATGGGGTTGGCAAAAAAAAAAAAAACGGGCAAGAAAACTTATTTTGAGTCTATGAAAATACATCTCACAACAACACACAATCAACAGGAGGTCTGGAACAGGATGGTCTCATATACTTTCCCGAAGGAGATCTCCAGAGGAATTAATAACGTTCTACATCTATCCATCTATCCATCCATCTATCCATCTATGTATCCATCTATGTATCCATCTATGTATCCATCCATCAATCCATCTATGTATCCAGCTATGTATTCACTCTTTGCCTTTTTTTTGTTTACTTGACAGAAATAGCGTCTTGCCATGTGACAAGTCACGTGACCTTTTAAAAAAAAAATTAAAAATGTAAAAAAAGAAACAACTTTTAGACAGTGATAATCATCATACAATACATATAGTGTTACGTTGAATAAATGTATTTTCTATATCTGTGCTAGTATTAAATGCTTTGGACTGCTACTGGCCCCCGAGCCGGTGGTTGGGTAGCACTTCTATTTTCTATGTTAAAAGAAATCGCAGTGGATTTAAATGTTGTGTAAAAAATTTCCAATCAACTAAATATCGTTACGATTTGTCATCACGTTATATTTGGACTCAAATTCTCCACATATATGGTTTAAAGTAACAAATAGATAATGATACATCCTCATCATTTTACAGGCAGTGGTGTAAGCAAACCAATCCGAACGGATTGATTCATCATTGCTCTTTTCATCGTTGCTCTCGTCAATACTTGTGCCTGCGGTACTAAGCCAACTATACTCGCAACATATCAGGTCTGCAGAGACGCCCTCCGACTTGCTCATTAGGAAGACGTAGACACGCGTTTAAACAAACATCTGCTCGGAGAAAAGTGCCCACACTCGCAGCCCCGCCCTCCAATCCACCAGTGGTTAATTATCAAGCTTTGATTGCGGGCATGTTCATCTCACGTTGTTAATTACAACCGTGAACACTTCATTAATTAAACCCAAGCCTGTCCTGGAGGAGCGAGGAAGTTTGAGCACGGGTCACACAAGTATATCTTCTCACCAGTTTGAATCGCTGCACAGGGATCATACTGGTGTCGATGGGACCCCTCTTGACTTCATCCGTGAACTTGGCCTCGGGCAGGGCTATGGCACACATCACATGGGCCCATCTGGACGTGAACAGAGAAACAAACAAATCAATCCACTAACACGATTAGGAAAATGAGATGCTTTCATTTGTTTTTGCTCTGGGGATGAGAGATGACTTTGCATAGCTAATTACTGAACAAAAGCTTGTCTCTCACTTGTCGTCATGGGTTTTCTTCAGAGCTCCTCCTCTGAGGTTACATAGACAGCATTCCTGTGAAAACATCAATGGAGTCAACATAACGGCAATGGATGGTTTAATCCAGGTGCATTAGTAGCCAAATTAGGAATAACTGTGACTGTGCTGAAGTTAAACTTGTATATGACAGGACAGAATGAAAAGCTATTAAAATCAGAGTTTCTGTGAATGATGAGAGGATAATGATTGCAATACAACCATCAACATATTCTTCATTACTCAATGACCTTAGTATATAGTATATATTTGCATAGATAATCATAATGCACTTTCATTTATAAGCATGTGTATATATTATGTACTTATATGGATATCTTCTCAGAATGTGCATCTATTATTATACTACATCATTTTAGATTGTGTTATATTTCATTTATTATTTAGGTATTTATAGGTTATCTGTGTAGAAATATTTGTTAAAAACAGAGGAATAATTAAAAAGTGTGTTTTGTTATGTTTACATTTTGTATTTGTATTTTATTCTTTTGCATGTACAAATAATAAAACATTTTATACATGTTCAAAATAAATACATTCATTTGTTTATGATCTGATCAGTTTTATCCTCTCTTCCCGTCTACCATCCCTCTTCTATTTCTCCACATATTCTTTACATTTCTCCTAATATTTCTTCAATGTCTTTCCTCCTCTGCCGGTCGCATCAAGTCTGGTTCTGCTTGAGATTTCTGCCTGCTGAAAAGATGTCTTAACTAAACCAAGTGGTGATTGATACTTAAAATGTAACGTAGAAACATGTTTTTAGTTTAATTATTTAAGAAAAAAGTCAAAGTAAAAAGCAAATACAAAAGAATAGTATTAATAGTAGAGGACAAAGTTTGTAGTGTACAAATAGATGAAAAAGAGAACGAGTTGATATAATAGACTCAAATATGTATCCTGTTGTTAAAGGGGATTTTAATCTATTTTAGTAATCCAATCAGATTATCTTCTGTGTATTTTCCCATGGTTTTGAAAAATCCACACATTTTCCAAGGTTGCCGTAGGATTTAAGGATCGTAACTAGGATTTAGTGCGACAACACACTCTGCCCTTCCACTTGATGAAGAAATGATCCGGCAAAAGAAAAATCGTATTTTCAAACAGCTACAGTTGGTTCTCTTACCGCTGTTAGATTTTCCTCTGCACAGCGGTCACAGGACCAGTCAGCACTGATGTCACATGCAGCCACACCATAACAACCTGAAGAAGGAAAACAAACCGGTAATTGTCTGATGTATGAGAGAAAAAGCAGAATGACAATATTTTCCTTGGTCGTTACGTAGCAAGGTTGTTTTTTTGCACCGAGTGATCCGAGGATGGATTGTTGGAGGAAAATCAGTGTAATACAAAAGTTATATAAATAAATAAGAAGAGCCCAAGTTTCCCAGCATCATTATTTTGATTACAAATCTAAGAAGAGTGTTTCGTTTTATTGCAGCAATTTCAAATCCAAATACCGTGCCGTGGCTTTGCATGTGAATACGTCTCTGTTCTTTCCCTAACCAATCTATCACTTTCCTTTCCCGAGTTCAAGCAACACTGTACTGGGAAAGCACCATTAACTTGTGCCTAAAGCTTAGATTTCAAAATCAAACCTGTGGTTTTCGGGCCAGTGTCAAGTGACAGCCTCAACATCCCACACTCACTCGACAGCCTCGCAGAGCTACTGAACACATGTGTGATACATTCAGTACACTCAAACCAATGGAAATGCAGTGACAACTTTTAATTCCACTGCCTTTACAATGTAATGCTACACTATAGCTTTGAGCAGTGGATTGTTTGGGCTCAGGGCTGTGCATGTCCAAGCACTTGCATTTCGGGTCAATCCAGAGGCTGTCAAGTATCTGACGAATGACCATAAAGTGATGGAAAATAATCAAACATATTAAGAATTTTTACTTTTTAAGAAAGTTTGACCCGAAGAATGAGCGTTAAAACTGAGAAAGCAACTGGGTAAGTCTGACGAAGGCCAGAAAAAAACTCACAAAACCACAAATAGAAAGGGAAGTGGAACATGGAGAGAGTGAATCACGGCCTAAACCCGCTGAACTCTTTATACAAATACATGACAGAGACGTACGGTGAGCAGGAGATCAACAAAAGGATGAGGGTGGTTGGTGATACGCATTTGTTTCATTCTTCATGTTTTCAATTATCCAGAGCCAAAGGATACATTTAACCCAGAGTACAAGATTAACGGTACAAAAATAACTCTAAACAACGTCAAAAATACCATCCTGAGAAGTTTGCATTCACACAACACTCACTTGCGTGGACTTGCAGGCAGCATCTCCTGCAGCTCAGCAGAGGGGAGGTAGCATCTTCCTGCAGAAGAGGGTTGGTGGGTGTTGGAGGGGAATCTTGCTCCCGAAAAGAAAAGCAGATCTCAGGAATCAATGGCTTTGTTCTCCTTAGGCCTTCTTGTAGACTTGAAGAACATCCCCTAGGACACGTGGAAGTGATGGTGTTCGCTCGGTCTTCAGCCTAGTAAGAAGTAAAAGTTCAGAAATGTTTTTTGTTGTTATGCTTTTTTATTTGCAAGAAAGTAATAAGCAATTAAGCTTATTTAGATTTTTTTTATTGATGCTGTTGCTCATATCCTTTAAATAAAACAGGTAATAACTTATGGTAATAAGTATGAATCTTACGATGCAATAAATTTGTCATTTATATGTTCAGATCTCCCACCTGGTAATAAGGCATGAAAAGTGTGCACACAGCACAATATGGTTGCATGGTGGCTGCATGAGCGTTGTGCTCCCTTTCTGCGGAGAAGCTGCTGCTTCGACTCTGCCATAAGTTCAGCAGAGGCCTCGCCCATGTTTCCATTTCGGGTTCCTCCTCTTCACCTGCCAGGTTCCCTTCAGGCGGCTCTGCAAGAAAAATAAACCCTTCAAGCTCCAACAATACTTCACAATTTGAACGACGCTTCTTTAGCGGTGTGAAATACGTCTTTTCATCACGGCATTTTTCAACTAAAGTACACTCAAACTGAAACTGAAACCAACCGTAAGATTAAACTTAAGTTCAACTTTATAGTACTTTTCACTTGAAAACATCCATCATATATATATGACTTTATGATTGTAAATTTTAAAAACCATACCAGACAACAATTTCCAGGCTATAAGCAAAAAAAGTGGTGGTGTTAACGGACAAAATTCTAGAGCCAGTTTTCAGGAAAAGAAAAACTTTGATTCTGTTTCAAAGATAACTTAAACTTTTTAAGTAAATCATAATGGAAAACAAACAGACATATGCATATGAAGCAGATTTTAAGTCGTCTTAAAAGCACAAAAGAAAAAAAACTATTTATTGATTAAACATTTTGAGAAACATTTCTGTTTAAATATATATTGTTGCTGCAGCTTGTAGACCGATGCAGCCTACATGCACTTTTCTTTTTATATTAAGTTGGTGTGGCTTAAGTTGGGGTGGGCTGTTTGAAGGGAATTACTGTATTAGGCTTGCTATATTTACAAGGGCAAAACCTCAGTTCTCGGCTGTCAGATTGTCTAATAGGATCAACGTTAGGAGTCGACTTCGCATTCATTTAAAACACAGTCGTAAACAAACTTTTTTTTAGCATATCAACAGTTATGAAATCAAATGTTATAGTAGCGATGGACTCATTATTTATATTCAAACTCAAACACTCCTTAAAATAATTGTAACCGTTAATGGAAAATAAAATGTTAAAAACAAAAAAAGAAGTGTTTTAGGTGAAGCAATGAAAATACTTCTGCAATAAAGTGAGAAACCGAGAGATCGAAATAAAGACCATTACTTTTTATACACTGAAGCATATCTTTACTGTTTCAAAGTGTAATATATATATATATACACACACACAATCATTAACTGAGCCATCGAAAAAAACGCCAAAAGGGGATTTGTAAAGGAGAGAGCAGAAAAGTCTTTAATCCAGACATCTTTGGAATCAGATTTTCTAGATTTTTGAGTGTGTGACTGAAAAGTAGTAGTAGAACAAAATAGTATTGCATTTTACATGCATGCGGTTATTTAGATGGATGAAAACATAATGTCTGCGAGCTGAAGAGCACATTTGTTTCACGTTAGGTCTAATCCATCAACGCTTCTATGGGTGTAATTGTTAGTCAATACCCTTTGAAGAGTAGTTGCTTTTTATTGTGCTACTTTAATTTAACTCCTTGTTTATGTTTGCAGGTTAAATGAACCCACCTTCGTCACTAGCAGTTTGATGTTTGACAGCAGTGGGTACAGCTCTGGCAGTAGGTTTCCTAAGTGGGTGCCGCCAGCTTTTAGAAGTCTTCTTTACTAACGGGACGTCGCGCTTACACAGGAGAGAACACTGAATGTTATTGAGCTTTATGCGACATGTGAAGAACAGACACACTTACAGAAAAAACGTTCCCGGGTTCCAGGATTGATTCATCACAGTCATCTGTATTATTATCTTCGTCTTGTTCCTCCTCCCCTGATGACTCACTATGTTTAAACCTCTTCACACCTCGTCTGTGCTGCACTTCCTTCTCACCAGGCCGCTCTCCGTCTACCATATCAGACAACTCAACCTTTTCCGCTGCTGCAACTCTCAGAGGTGATTTTTTAGTGTTTGAGGTCAGACTCCCAGTCTCCGGTCTCCCTCGCCATCTTCTAGGAGAGAAAGTATCTTCCCTCCTTGAATCTCTTCCGTAAAGCCCCCCTGCAGCCCCACCTGAATGTAGCTGCGTTGACTTAATCTGGGCCCAAGTTAAAGATCCTCCTTCCTCTTCCCGTTTCTTGGGTTGATGGAGAGTTTGCTTTAGGTCCACCACTTCTTTATTTTGTGGTTGAGTCCTAATGTTGCAATGTAAGGAGTCATGATTACAATCAACTTCTGGACGGCGGCTTTGGGTGAGAGCTGAATGATTCTGGGAGTTTTCTGCT
Organism: Callionymus lyra; assembly: GCF_982586985.1. Taxonomy (NCBI): domain Eukaryota; kingdom Metazoa; phylum Chordata; class Actinopteri; order Syngnathiformes; family Callionymidae; genus Callionymus; species Callionymus lyra. The sequence goes on from NC_141818.1 coordinate 26,953,313, forward strand.
TCTAAAAATGCATTTGGATTTAAATCTTGTGAGCTGTACTGTGATCCGTTCATGAGAGGTGTGACAGACGTGCTGCCATTTTCAGTGCACGCGGGCGGAAGATGTGACGCGGGCTGATTAATGATGGGGATGCCTGTCAAATGACAGTTGGGAATGTCGGGACAGGTTCTGGGATATATGTGGGCCGAGAGGTTGTTACTTTCCGACTCATTACTGGCCAAGATCGATGGCTGTTTTCGTTCCAGCGGACATGCATCACTCAGGACCTGGGTGTGACATCCAACAGGTTCTTTGTCAGCCACTTCTGACCTTGACAACAAGTCATCAAGGCCACCAGAGGTCACTGTATGCATAGCATTTGTACTGGAATCATTTGCAGTGCCTGAGTTAAGTGCACTAGAAGCATGTAACTGGGACGTGTCTGAACCATGTTTATTCTCTACAGACTGGCTTCCTAACCAAGTCTCCCGCTGCAGGACTGGAGCAATGTGATGAGTCCTGGATTTCCTTGCATCCAATAAACCTTCATCAGCCAGAGAAAGGGAAGGCATCTCTTGGGTCAATACAGGCGGCAATGGACACTGCCCGGGGTTATCTGCCGATTCAGGGCTGAGATGTGGCATATCGACAACGTTCTTTTGAAGCAATGGAGGCTTTTCCTCATCGTCTTTTATGTCCAAACTACATTTGTGTCCTGAGGATGACGTGCAACAATCTCTATCCACCGAGAGCGATTTTTGTTCATAAAGTGCTTCAGAATTTAGGAGTGGTTTGGATTGTTTTTGGTCAATCGGTTGGCTTTTTGTTCTACATGGAGAGCTGGATTCTCCATGTTCTCCACCACATAAGCCAAAGTTGCTGCGAGCCGATGTGCAAGCTGCTTGGTACGATGTGCAGGGACCACTGGCCTCAAGGGAAGATGGTTCAGTTAAACCGTTTTGAGTAATTGACATGTTTTGTTGCTTAGAACAGTGGGATGTTGACTCATCAATTCCTTGATGCAGCTGGAATGCTTCAGGGGAATGCCTGAACCCTTCAGGGGTTCCACACTTGACCTGTGACCCTGAGAGATTTTGAATGTCAACATGAGTAAGTGGCTCTGCCGCTTGGTTGTTATTGACTGAAGACCCAGAGGGAGGTGTGGCACTGGGTTGTGGGTTTATCGCATTATTTACTGAATATCCTGGAGAAATGCTCTCAACTCTGTTGACCTTGACCACACAAATCTGTCTGCAAGCATCTGTAAAGAGACGAGAGAAATGCAATTAAAAATCTAGCATTACAAATCGAAAACAGTTACACTCATGTTTTGTATTTTCCTTGTGTCTTACATTAAAGAGCGACTAATGTGAAAAACAGAACTCTCCCGACTCGCACACACGTGTTTCAAATGTTGAAGTGTTTTCATTGGGCAGGGCTTAATCAAATGTTCTCATGTACAGTTAATATTTCAATGAAAAGAGAGTTTTGTACAAACAGACACACACCGATGAATACAATAGAGGTCCAAGATCAATTCGATCAACACATTAGTTGCCCTTTGAAGAAATCATGCATCCATCTTTGAAATCTCAAAATTCTAAATCAGTCTCTTACCAGGAAAAAATGAATTATGACTGTTCTTTGACTGTTCTTTATTTACTTCCTCCTTTTCTGCCTTGCAGGCTGCTGAGGACCTTCGCACCTTGCCCCCCTGTTGAACACTCAGGGCTTTTCTCTTGCTGCAGCTCACACTAGAACTGTCGTCCAGAACGACGGGCTCTTCCGTGGTTCTCAGACGCTTAGAGCGCATCTGAGGACGACTGTTGCTGAACAATGAGGGATAACAAACCGTTTTAAACCTAAACTCAGGAGCTAGACACAATAAAACTATCAAGAATTGAACATATACACAAAGATGCAAATGTATGATATAGTACCCTTTGTTAGCAGCCTTCATCCTTCGGCGCCTTTGAAGCCAGGTCTTCAGCTCCGGGGTTGAACTTGGTGTGGGGTGTGTGTGGTCAATCTGGGTGGGATCTTTTCCAAGCATCCAAGTCGCGTACCGCTCAGGTTGAAACAGTTTTACAAAGGGTTCCATGGAAATCTTGACCATGTCTTTACTACACGTGCACTGCAAGATAGTAAAAAAATGAGTTTCCCCCTCACCAAAAAGTAGAGGGCGTATTGAAGAATCACCTAACCAGGAGTTAAAATTATCGTTACCTTTATACTAAAGTTTTCCCCTTAAATTGCATTTGTCCCACGCTACTGAATACACCATGACTATTCCTATATTATTGAATTTACCAAAGTCATCGGTTTGAATCCAATGCCGAGAAAGAATATTTATTCGACATAAATTCATCAATTAGGTATTTTTACCTAATTACTTCCTACCCGAGGAATCACAATATCGTCTGTTTGAAAGTGTCAGCAGGTTAAATAATGAATGATAAGCTTTGATACCTGAGTTGCTACTTTGCCGTAGTCTATCCAGCGCACTGTGGCAAAGTTGGTGGATTCGGCACAGTTGAAACCATGATTGAAGCCGGCATGGTAACCATAGGGGAACGTGATCATGAACTCGCCTGGTTCCTGAGTTATCTGAGGAGGATAAGGAAAGCAATGATCTTTAGATATTTGCGGTACATGAACCAGAACTGGACATACAGCCCGTTATTCTGGTCCTGCGAGGTCAATGTGAATCTTTTTTTTTAACTAATCTTGAATAAATACAAACGTAAATAAAAACATTTTATATTCATGGTCAAAAAGTTGCTTACTAATACTTTCTAACTTTTTTCCACAATATTATTTTACTTTATAACCCAATTACTTTATAATAATTTATGATTAGTTACACAATTCTAACTAACTTATTACATTTATTTTCCTTATGTCTTTGTACCTTATACATTGAATGTCTCACTTTTTGTTTCGACTCCCTTGCAAATTCCAAATGAAGGGTAATATTTACTTCTGTTGCTCATAGTCGTCACTCAGAATTTCACCACGTTGGAAAATAAAGTATTAACGAAAATAACTTTTTAATTTTCCTTTTTATTAAAATTCATAATTTTATTTTCTCATCTTGGTTCCTTTGTTTTGCTTAGGTGAGACTATTTTTTGTGCATTTTGTTTAATATGCATATATATATAAATAAAACAAAATTACTTTTAATCCTATATTTTAATGTCCCAGTCATACATTTTATTTTGTTGCTGAAAGTTTTTTTCCCTTCATCATATACCTTTTCTTGGCTCTTGTGTATTTTAGCTAGACGGCCTCTAATGTGGCCGTTCAAGGAATGCATTTTATATAAACAGACGTATAGACAAACTTAACCGTTTAACTAATCTACGCGTCTTTTATATATTTTACCAACCGATTAAGAATCCTGTTCCTTTTTTGTCTCTAGTCCAACATAAATGCTAAAATCCTTCCCTACACAGGTCATTATCAACTGTACTTGTTTTCTTCTCATCTCAAAAACACATTATTCATATAAAAGATTAGCAAATATCACTAGAAATCAGGTGATATTAAATGTCGACAGGAATTTTCGAAATGTCAGCCCACCTTATCAAAAGGGATGCCATACTTCTTTAGAATGGAGGGTGATATTAGAGTCATCTTGTGGCGGAGAAAAGCCTCACATCCTTTAAAACTATTGGGAAAGAAGCCTGAGGAGGAAAAACAGTGTGATCTCAGTTCTTCCAATGTACTTATTAAACAGTAATGTTTCAATAAAACAAGGTCAACTTATGTCTTTGTGTTGCTGGTGCACATCCATTTGTACCTCAATTAAGCACTGCACAAATAAGTACCTGTAGCCAGACGCTCAAGACGCTTTCCATGCTCTGGTGGGATGGCATACCTGTAAAACAAAACATAAGGATTGATCCAATTCTAATCTTTTCATCGTTATGAGAACTTGTGAAAAGTGACACATCTGGATGCCTCTCCTTATGCAGATAGCCGAGAGTAGATGAAGTGAGTTGAGATGGATTCTCTGCAACTTCAATGCTGCCATCAAGTGGTAACGAAATGAATGGTGAAAAAAAAGGCAGAAAAAAAATATTTGCTCATGACCTTTTAGCACCTTTGGCGCCTGGGAATGGTTATTCACACAGACAACCACTCAGATATAACCATCACTTTGGTAGTAATGCATTTCTTGTGAACCTCATTGTCATTCTCACTATAACAATACTTCAATTACTCATATACAGGGAAATTACTAATAACTTCAGAAAGACAAAACACAGTTGCTCTGGTGCCCCTTAAAAAGTTCTTATGGTTTTTATAAATGCCGTAGACTCTCTTCTTGTGCCGGAAGCCACTAGATTGAAAATTTGCAGGGCAATAATTCAATTTGCTCCACACACTTGTTTAGAAATTGATGACTGCAAAGGTTCAACCCAACAGTGGCTTTAAGTGTCGTTTTTTGCTTCTTAATTTAAATTCTGTTATGTTCAAATGGTGTTTTAGAAAAAGGCATCTGTGTATTGCTCACATAAAGTGCAATATGAATTCAAATGGGCATTTCCAAAAGTGACAAATGATTTTGATACAGTGTTGAATTTACTCGAACTCTACACATGCTCAGGAGCAGAAGTTGATTTTCCGACAAGATCAGACAAGATCGGTACTACTGTAAGGAAATGACAACTTTACTGTAATCAATCATCTAGATTTAACACACATTTCAAATAGTCACTTGATTAACTGATAATCTTACATATTTACTTCATATTAAATAATCCTATTCTTGCATTGCATTCACTTAAACTAAACTCAGGTTCACAACTCAAAGGCCGAGGTCACAAAGCCTCACACACACAGAAAGATTAAACAATCCCAGATTCCAGGACGTCTGGACACCTGTCTGAGAATTCACTCTGAAGGACACAAGTCGCTGGGAATAAACTCTCTCCAGAAAACAACAACCTTCAGTAAGTTTCCACTACGATCACGTGCGACCGGCCATCTTAGAATCAAATGTTTACACTTACTGACCAATCCTACATTCACATTTGACTAGAGGCGTTAACCTGAATATTCTACTATAAAGATCCACCATTTTGTCTGATCTTTGCGTTCTGGCATTCGAAGACGTCTGCGATAGATCTCTCTGCTTGCTAGCGCCCGTGTTCACGTAAGTTTGTCTCTGACTTTTGCATAATTCACTAAACGAGCATTTTTCTTAAACTCATCCATGTGTCCTTCATTCCATCACCACGTACGAGGCTGGGGAGGGGTCGGTTCATCGGAACACAAAAACCCCTAACAACTTGGTGCACGTGACCCTTGGCGTGGACTGATGGTTTGAAGGCCTTTTCGATTCCGAGACGAACTCTGAGCTGATTGTTCTCCAGGCAACCAGGCGCGCCATTATACCTTACTTCAAGAATCAGGTGAGAAAGATTTTATCTTATTTTCTACATAGATTTTATAATCTATAATCTAAAATTAAGTTTATATTTGGTTAGGAAAAGATTACATATATATTTTATATTAGTTTTGGTTGCCTGGAAGAATAAACGTAAGTCTCTGGTTCTGTCACAAATTTAGATTATATTTCTCAATAGTGCTTTTAAAGCTGATGCTCGTTTTTGAGGTATTGCATTGTCTGTTGCTGTTTGTTGTTGTATTAAGTGTAGACGACATTATCGTGTCCCGGGAAGAAGAAGCATCGTTGAAAAAAGGAAAAAAACGTTGATTAGAATTTAAGTTGAATTGATAGGCAGAGGAGACGGTTACACGACCTGGTAACCCTTGGTAATTCTGAGTAGGGGTGGAATATAACCGGTTCCCTCTACGGGGCATCTGACGTTTTTCCAGATTCCTAAACTAGTTAGGATGCTTGGCCAATGGGTGATTATAGTAGACGTACTTTTTCAGTAAGCCAAGTAGCTATCATTAATTTGGGGATGTGTGGGATTTGAGCGGGTCTCTCCCAATATCCTGGTCTGAAGACTCTGCCAGCCGGTGTGTAGGCCAGTTAGATCTCATTGTTTCTGTGTCGAGGGGCTCCACAGGTATTTGGCAGTATAGTTAGGGCTAGTTAATTTTTCCGAACAATCACGGTGATGGATAAAGTCTCATTGATGATTAGTTTAGAGTTAGTTCGACGGGGGTTGAAATAGAATGGATGAGTTGAGAGGTCTCCTATCCAGGGTGTTTTGAAACTGATTACGGATCGAGAGGCTCTCCAATCTGATTTCGACACTTTAGACACGACAGGCTGGTCAAGAGTCTCGTTCCACGTAGCATAGTGTGTCTCTCTGGCCTGTTTTGGTAAAATACTGTTGTCGTCGTATTGTCATGACATATTGTTCTGTTAAAATTGTCTGTGTCTGTATGTTTGTATCTTTTGAATAATTTTTTCTCGCTGCGGTACTTGTAAAAATTGGCATTCATTTTGTGAGATCTCTGACTTTCTGTGACTCAGCTGAGAGTCCAGGTTCGTGTGTCTTTGCACACTATCTCTTGCTGATAAGAACTGCTGCTTGGCAGACTTGTCTCTTTAGCTGCTGCAAGTACGAATGAGCTCCGAAAGAGTTTTTCCTTGTTGGTGGGAGTGGTTTCGCTTGGAGGTTGAACTTTTAAGACTTCCTTCTTTTCCTCACCGACCCTCCCGTTGTATTCATGTCTTCTTTAAACACACATTCTTACGTCATCTTGAATTCTATTCACTATTGGGTTTGATTACTTAATTGAGGTATATATGAATATATACAGTTAATTACTGGTATAATTGGTTTAAGAAGAAAAACAAACCAACTCACATTTCAATTTTCTCCTTCTTCTGCTGTGTTCAATAACAATAACACAATTAACATTGATTGTTGGCACACTGTTGTATGTATTAATGATCTTGATCATCCTCTCTTCATATTTCACATTATCAATCGATCAACTCACAATTGGTCACATTGAGTGTAACTTGGTTGTTTTGTGTTGCTAATACTGCTTATCTAAAACAAGTGTGTCACTGACTGCTTGCACGTGTGTACGTTTGTTGATATCTAGTTCCTGTTTTCTCTTCTTCTCTCAATTTCTGATCTTTGGTGTTGTATTTGCTATGCTGCCCCCTGCTGGTTTGCTCTTTGTTTACTTCCTAATTGACTTTTGTTCTGACTCAATTGGTTTAATTATTTAATTATTAATTAATTGAATCAATTGCAGTTTATTTTGTTTTTTTAATTTTTCAATTATTACTCTAAATACATTTTATTATTTTAACAATAAGTTAAATGTACTACTGTTTTATTATTTTTAGTAAATTAGGGATTGGATTTTTATCTTTTTAATTATTGGAGGAATATTAACTTATGTGTTGTATTTGGTCTTTAGACAGTCACTCTTATTCCTCTTTGTCAATTGTGCTAAATATATATGCAACTAATTAGAAAGTTAAATAAATAAAAATAAATTAATACTAAGTTGTTAATTGACAATTGTTTTGACTTGAATAATTGTAATTGATTAGTATACAGTACATTTGATTAGATCTAATTGAATTTATTATTTTCAAATTATTCCATTTTATTTAAAAACATTTTTTTTATTATTAATATCTTAGTTTACTATTTGTTTTATTTTTATTATTATCTCGGATTTTATAATATTTTAATTAGTTAATTGAAGTTTTGGTTCTCAATTTAGATTTTTAAATTCTTCATCTTTTATATTTTCATTTAATTTTTTTTTGATAATCGCTTCTTTACTTATTATTATTTTTAGCATTATTATTAATATTATTAATATAATTATTAAATTGTTCTATTCATTTATTGACCTCCTCTTTTTTAAGACAAAAGTAACTTTTACTACAGGTGACAAGTTAAAGCTCCTGACAGGGAAGAAAATAAGAAACTTTAAACTCTGTTTTTTAATTTAATGGTAAATCTTATGAGTAGGTTACTCACATCAATGATTTCTGAGAATTCATAATAAATAAAATAGTTAAACAAAGTACTCTTATTGAGCTCTTGAGCTAGCTTGATACAGCTAATTAAGATTCAAATTAAAGACTTGAAAGAGCTTCTCTAAAAAATAGAGAAGATGATAGTTGATGATAGTTCTAGGGTCCTATCATAGCTCCCTATTGGCCACTGGCAGGAGTGCATGGGTGTGGCAGGAGAAGAGGACGAGTGGATGGAAACAAACAAAGAATTTTGGTCAACAATGGCGCATCTTTGGCTTTTACTCCAGGAACTTTGGTCCAGTTCCCTATTGGTGACACCTACGATTGAAGCAATTTTTCTGAGCTGAACAAACAAGAACTCAACCTCAACAACTCTCCACCAAGAATGAACTTCTGCTCCAGAGAGGGAGGAGCTGTACTGGTTCAACGTGATTGAACATCTGATTTCCCTGATCTTGAAAAGACTTTTGAGACTTCATTCCTATGATCCACCTTTGGACCCCCCACACAGCACTATGAACTATATCTGGGATGATGATGAACGTGATAATGACGACAAATGGCACGATCTGGTCACAAACATGAACTTGACTCTTGTCTGCGGTGACATTTTTGTGGTCCTGATGGTGTGGCTGCTGAACTAACAAACAAACAAGGTGTTCTCTATGCTCTCTCTGACACTTCTGTCCCTCGTGTTGCTCTTGCTGTGGTTGCTGGTGGAGAAGCTAGGGCCCTGAGACACATGATTAAGAAATGCAAAGTTGTTCGTTATTTGACGAAAAAATTAGACAAAGCTAAACTGTTAGAGACATGATATCTTAAATTGTAACAGTAAACAGTTAATCCCAGAATAACATACTCTGATTGCTCCACTCAGAGCTACGATGAAAGCAGCCATAAGGCAATAAAAAAAAAATAAAAAAAACATGTGAGGTCAACTGATGCAGAATTTTATTTTTAACTAATTAAAAGTGACTCTGTCTAGAGCTGCTCGCTTGTCACCTCCAGAAACTAGACTATAGAGACTAGACAATAAAGAATATACTATAGAGACTAGACTATACTATACTAAGCCACTCCATATTGATGCGAGTGAAATTTATGTTATTGTTCTTTGGTAATTAGACTTAAAATAGTGAAAATGGAAAAAATAGAGACTAAAATACTGTAGGAGGAAAGGTCAAAGAAAAAATAATAGATTAAGAGATACATTAAAAGAAACACTGAGAAAAATAAATATGGCATTCTTCTCTCTAGTTGCATAAACCAAACACCTATAGACCAAGAGGAAATCTCATTGAAGTGAATATTAATTAAAGAAACTAGTTAAGATAAGCAAAATAGTAATCTAGAATAGATACTGTATTTCTGTTGTGGGTAAATAATCAAAGAGGTCTGACTGACACCTGATCAAATTAACCATAACATTCATAAACAGATTTGAACTCACACAACACTCTCAAACATTCACATAGATATTACAAATAACACACTGATCTCAGAGACAAACAAACAAACACATGACTTACAATTTAAATTGAATAAGATAAGAAAGTGTCTCTGCTACAAACTGCTCCCTGTGTGTGTGTGTGTGTGTGTGTGTGTGTGTGTGTGTGTGTGTGTGTGTGTGTGTGTGTGTGTGTGTGTGTGTGTGTGTGTGTGTGTGTGAGAGAGAATGAAAGAATTCTCTCGAACACCCGCCTCTGTTTCCCTCTTCACCATGAAGTCAAAACATACTGATAATTTGAACTCTCTGCTAACTTCAAGGTTTATTCAAATAAAACACATGACAATCTTTAACAGACATCCACAGATCAAAGTTATGAATACACAACTCATGACACACACACAATATCCTCATCACCACCTGAATAGATTGATAACTGACCTTCTCATAACTTCTGATCATTCTTATCCTGTTAGAGGTGGTGTTGAGAAGCCCTCCAGTGAGGGAGAAATAAGAAGCCACTGTCCACTGCAGACTTTTAAATATATCAAAATATCTCCTTCTTAGAAGGTGAACAAGAAACATGAGCCAACATGAGTAAAGCTAAAAACTTGACTAGCATACTTTTAAATATATATATGAACAAATGTAGTTTTAGGAAACTACCCTTTGGACATGTTTTGAAATAGTTAAGATGTTTAAATTACCAAACACAAGAAATCATGATTTGAGATAAATACAACTTCCCTAAAACTATTAAGACTTTACTTAATGCTAAAAGAAGGAACATATTGGTGTTATATATTTAAAAGGACAATCAGATGGGCTGGAAATTGTCCAAACATTGGAGGAAATTTCAACAGAAAACATATTGTTATGATTAAAACATATTTTCAGAATTTATATATATAATTGTTTAATAAATTAAAATAAAATATTTTATCTACATCAATAGCAGCCAATAATACCATAGACAATATGAAAAGTGAAACTTGGAATTAAAAACTGAAATTGATTTATTGAAAAAGTTCAATAAGAAATGGAAATATGTTTCTAAAGCTGCTTCTAACGTTCTAAGACAACTATAAACATTAAACAAAATATAAAGCAGCGAAAAGAAATTGACTCTGGAAAATGAAAGAATAAATAAATAAATGATGCCTTCAGGAAAGAAAATAGTAAATAATCTATTTAGAAACTACAGAAGCATATCAATCTTTAAATTAACTTTGTTAAGGGTAAATCTACCTTTAATCTAAGTTGATCAAAAAATAAGAACTAGAGCAAGAGATTGATGGAAAATAAACAAGTTGAGTTCTAAATTAAAATATGGACAAGTGTAATTTATTGAAGGAATTGAATTACATAAGCATTGAAAATTACTAGTCTTCATCTACATGACAAAATGAACCTGAATAAACCTAAAATAAATACCAATTTGAAATACTAGGGTTTAACAGTTCTTTGGGGAACTTTAAAATAAAGATAATAAATTGGTTGTAACGATAAGACACTTAAAATTAAATTAAATTGAATTGGTTAATAATGGAAAATAAGGTTACACATTTTAGTGGAGTTCTATATCTTACAAAGGAAAAGAAAAGAAAAGAATGAATCATTATAATTATAATCGGAAAAAATATTTTATAGAGTAGATTTTTATTTTTTTATTTTTAATTTTTAATTTGTTAATTTTTAAATTATTCATAAATTAAGTCTTGGTTAGTCTTTATTAATTGGTTAAACTTAGGTCCGGAAATCCAACAATAGAAATGCTAATATAGAAAAAACAAAATTGAATAAATAAACGGATGCAGAAATGGTCACTTTTGACAGTCACTTTTTTATTTTGATATTATCCATTTACTTTAGCAATAGACTTTCAAACCAAATCTAAGAGGAATAATAAAGATTAAACAAAGCTTAGAATATTTTTTTTAGCTAATAATGTCATGTAATTAAACACATTTATTAATTAATCTAATTTAAGAGAGTTAATACAAAGAGTATGATGATTAATTAAATGATTTGACAATAGATTTGGATATAAACTTATTCAAGAAAACATTTTTTAAATACAAATAAATAAGGTTGTTTATTTGTCCCTCAGGGGGAGGACTTAGATAGATACTTAGCTGGATAATAGGTTTGTTACATGTTTGGTGATTCTTGTTGCACGGTTCTGCCGATCAACACTGCTGAAGGGAGCTCTGTCCAGATTGCATTCAATTAGTTTAAATTTTTGGTGTAGAAAACAGCTCGAGAATAAGGTACGACTGTGTTTTACTATCTCTCTGACTTGGGTAGTAAATAGGAAGGGGTTAATTTTGTCTGCATGAAGTAGTATGAGTCAATTCTAAATAAAAAGCATGATTTAAAGATGTATTGTTTCTCATTTGTCCAAAGAATGCGATGCTGTTCATGTCTTTCCTATGTTGCAGGACGAGCTCAATGATGCACTGTTGACGGGGGAGTACGTCAACAACACCTCACACGAAGAGCCCACATCCAAGTCGCCGAAAACGGGGCTGCTGCTTTCTTTTTACCTCGTTAAAGAGGTTTTTCAAAGCAGTGGATACTGGCTCCATATCAATATATATTTTATCAAAATCTCTACTTCAAAATAGACTTATTAGATTTGAGTTAGTTATTGTGAATATGTTTTTTGATGATTTGGCATTCTATTACTTCAGTTTTAATTCATAGCATAATTTGGAATTATTATTATTATTAAATTTTTTTTTTTTTTTTTTGGATTTTTTCTTTTTTTTGTGATTTGAGAGAAATGCTCATAATGTATAATTGTTTCCATTAAATGAATCTGTGTTTCCTCTGTTGCTTTCTCACCATATGTAATCTTTGTGTGGCACTATACGGATGATAGTTTAGCATGTTTAGTTTTTAATCAGATTCGCGATTATTTTGAAATCAGACTTGTCTTTGTTTTATTGCATCATTAGTTCATGATGCAATCAGGGGGAATGTAAGGAAATGACAACTTTACTGTAATCAATCATCTAGATTTAACACACATTTCAAATAGTCACTTGATTAACTGATAATCTTACATATTTACTTCATATTAAATAATCCTATTCTTGCATTGCATTCACTTAAACTAAACTCAGGTTCACAACTCAAAGGCCGAGGTCACAAAGCCTCACACACACAGAAAGATTAAACAATCCCAGATTCCAGGACGTCTGGACACCTGTCTGAGAATTCACTCTGAAGGACACAAGTCGCTGGGAATAAACTCTCTCCAGAAAACAACAACCTTCAGTAAGTTTCCACTACGATCACGTGCGACCGGCCATCTTAGAATCAAATGTTTACACTTACTGACCAATCCTACATTCACATTTGACTAGAGGCGTTAACCTGAATATTCTACTATAAAGATCCACCATTTTGTCTGATCTTTGCGTTCTGGCATTCGAAGACGTCTGCGATAGATCTCTCTGCTTGCTAGCGCCCGTGTTCACGTAAGTTTGTCTCTGACTTTTGCATAATTCACTAAACGAGCATTTTTCTTAAACTCATCCATGTGTCCTTCATTCCATCACCACGTACGAGGCTGGGGAGGGGTCGGTTCATCGGAACACAAAAACCCCTAACACTACTAAAATATTAGTAGCTTTAATAGTTTAGAGCTACTAATATGAGAGCCAAAATCCTGTAAATTTGTTTAAAAATTCTCGAGACAATATACGAGCAGGTAGTTACACACGTGGACAAAAATGTTGGTACGCTTCAGTAAATGAAAGAAAAAGAAAATCATAATGGGCACAGAAATAAGTTGAAGCTGACAAAAGTAATAATAAATTTAAAAGAAAAATCTATAAAATCTAACCATTAAAATTCAGACGTTGCTTTTAAAACATGCTTCAACATAATTATTTAAAAAAATTAAAATAAACTCATGCAACAGGCCTGGACAAAAATGGAAGACACATTAATTCTAGGTTTAACATCATAGTTGTCTACGATCTAGTGATCAGTCAGTCAGCCTATATATAGGGTTACAGGTATTCACTGTACTGTGTGTTTAAGGCAATAACACCATCTCTAAGCAGCTTTATTATTCCTGTGACTAGTGTTGCACATATTATTCAGAAATGTAAGACCTTTCTATTGTGTGTCAATCTACCGTCCGCCTGGTCCTGCGGCGATGTTCTTGAAAGACTTTAGTGACTTCTTATCTTCCATTATTCAGATGGAATCTGTTCTTATTCTTGGAGACTTTAATCTTCATGTTGATGACGTCACATCTTGTTCTGCTAAAGAACTTTTAACTTTAACTGAAGCCTTTAATTTTGAGCAACATGTTTCTGAACCCACTCATCAAAAAGGCCACATTTTAGACTTAGTTTTTACTCTTGGCCTGAACATTTCTAATGTATCTGTACATGATGTCCATCTGAGTGATCATTCTCTTGTCTTGTTCAACCTGGACTTCATCCCTGAACCTAAGCCTTTGAAAGTTAGGTCTCAGAGGCGTGTCATCTCAGCCGATACTGCAGACAGTTTTTCTGCTATGTTTGACCGTCTTTCCTTTGATGACTGTCCAGATGTGGACAGTTTGATTCACTGTTTTACTGATCATTGTGTTGAAATACTGGATCAAGTGGCACCTGTTAAATCGAACTTGAAAATTCAGAAAAAACGGTGCCCTTGGACAAATGAAGATCTCCTGAGTCTGAAGAGACTTTGTCGAAAGACTGAGCGTCTCTGGAAGTCTACTAAACTTGAGGTGCACAGACTTCACCTCAGGGATCTGTTGACTTCTTACAATGAGATGGTAGAAACTGCTAGATCTGATTACATCAGAAAACTGGTAGCAGCAAATAGGAAAAACCCCAAAGTTTTGTTTGACACGATTAATTCTCTCGTGTCTCCTGCTCCTCAAATCACGCCGGTCTTCTGTGAAGCTGACAGCAATGCATTGTTGAGATTTTTCATTGACAAAATTAAATTGATCAAAGAGAAAATCTCTCCCCCTTTGTTGGGAACCCCTACTGTCTCTGAGCCCATCTCCTCCTCTTGGTCATCCTTCACTGCTGTATCTTTGGGTGATATTTCAGCACTAGTGAACAAGATGAAACCCTCCTCTTGCTCAGATGACGTCCTTCCTTGTAGGCTTTTTATCAAAGTATTTGATGTAATTGGCCCCTGGGTTACCAATATGGTGAACCTCTCCCTTTCCACAGGGGTTTTTCCCAATGCATTTAAACATGCCATTGTGGAGCCTCTGCTCAAAAAACCAGGCTTAGACCCAACTGACCTCAGTAATTTCAGGCCTATTTCTAAGCTCCCTTTCTTGTCCAAGATCTTGGAGAAGGTGGTGTCCGAGCAGCTGTCTTTGTTCTTGGATCAGAGCGACATCCATGAGAAGTTTCAGTCTGGCTTCCGTAAACATCACTCTACGGAGACAGCTTTACTGAAAGTGTCCAGTGACATCATGATGTCGGCTGACTCTGGTAAATTCACTGTTCTGGTTCTCTTGGATCTGTCGTCAGCCTTTGACACAGTTGATCACCAGATCCTGCTGAGAAGACTAAGGGATGAAGTGGGACTGTCTGGGTCTGTGTTAGAATGGTTCTCATCTTACCTTTCTGGGCGCAGTTTTAGTGTATCTGCCAATCAAATGAGGTCTGAATCGGCAGATCTGTTGTGTGGAGTCCCTCAAGGTTCTGTTCTGGGTCCTTTATTGTTTTTGCTGTACTTGATTCCCCTTGGTAAAATCATTCAGAGATTTCCAGATGTTTCTTATCACATTTTTGCTGATGACATCCAGCTCTACTGCTCTTTTGACCCAACTGAGCCCCAAAGGCTGAACAGCTTAGTCAATTGTTTGCTAGAAATCAAACAATGGCTGAGTGAAAACACTTTACAGCTTAATGTGGACAAAACTGAAACTCTGGTGATTGCTCCTGATGATAAGATTCCAGGGTTGAGTCAGTACTTGGGTGACTTAGGTCAGTCTGTCAAACTGAGCCTGAGAAACCTGGGTGTTGTATTTGATAAAGACATGTCTCTTGTTCAACACTGTAGAAAACTGACCAGAAACTGTTTCCTTCAACTGAGAAAAATCTCTAAACTTAGGAAAATGCTGTCACAACATGATCTGGAGCTTGTAATCCATGCGTTTGTTTCTTCTCGTCTGGACTACTGTAACAGTTTGTTTTCATGTCTTAACAAGAAGGAGCTGTCTCGCCTGCAGTTGATTCAGAATTCTGCAGCGAGAATTCTGACCCGCTCTAGTAGAAGAACTCACATTTCTCCGGTCCTTAAAACTCTTCACTGGCTTCCAGTTTCTTTCAGGATCAACTTTAAAATTCTGGTTCTTACTTTCAGAGCTATTCATGGTCAGGCTCCTCCTTACATCACTGATCTGATCCAGCCTTACACCCCAGCTCGGTCTCTGAGGTCTGTGGATCAGAATCTACTTATGGTTCCACGCACACGACTCAGGACCAGAGGAGAGAAATCTTTTCAGGCTGTTGCTCCTAAGCTTTGGAACAATCTTCCTCTCTCTTTGCGCTTGATGGAGTCTACTGACTCCTTTAAGAAACATCTTAAGACGTTTCTATTTGTTCAGGCTTTTCCTTGAATTTCTCGAACTCCTGTGTTGTTCTCGGTGTTGTCTTGATCTTTGAAGTATGTACTGTTTTGAGTATTGTTTTTGATTGTTAAAGCGCTTTGTGACCCTGGTCTCGAAAAGCGCTATATAAATATATATTACTTACTTACTTACTTACCTGTGAGACTTAAGCCTACCTCACTAGACAAAGGGGAAAAATGATGAAAAATCAAAGAGACCGATAATATGGATGGTAACAAAAGATTAAAGGTCAACTTCAAGCTCAAGGAACATTAGTGTCATGTTATTAGGATTCTTTTCAACCCTTACCAGGATTTGGGTTCTCCAAAATGAAGGTAATTGATACTGTAGAGGTCCATGTCTTCTGTGTGCCAGGAGAAAGTGGTTTTCCACATACCAAAGTATAGATATGGAGTGTTAACACCCTGGATGGCCACCCCAGAGTCTTCTTCAATGACATCCAAAATGGAATTTAGGTGACCAATATTCCATTCTTCTACATCCTGCAAGCAAAAGCTGGTCAATTGAGTTGAAGTGACATCCCATTTTCAGCAATAATTTTCATGATATACACAAGTAATAACTTTCATGCTGTGTTTGTTATCATTACTCAGTGTAACCACTGTAAGATAACTGATTACAATCAAGTCGATGACCAGTGTAATGTGCTTCTTCATTATCTGGCATCTTTTTAATTTAATTGAAAACAGCACCTTGTGTGGAAGGGGAACACCTTTGTTTAATAAAGACAATGAGAGTAACAGAAAAATATAACAATAAAACGTACCTCATCATAAAGACTCCCGCTAACATCAGCACCATATATCGGCGAGACAAAAGTAAGATTCTTCCAGTATTTTCTCTCCAGGTCTTCATAATTCAGGTAGCGTGGAGTGCAGTACCTGTTAACACTCACAATAAGTAACTGGAATATGCTCAAGATCCCTGTACTTGGTAGTCAGGCCGAACCTCGACACTCACACACATGCACTCAAACCAAAAAACAGTATACTGTATAGTTTACAGTAAAGTAATTTTATGTATCTTGTATCTTAAAAAGACCTTTCTAGACCAGGGTGACAAAGTGCTTTAACAAACAAAAACAATACACACTTAAAACTATATACTTTAAAAGATCAAGATACAGATGAACAAAGGAGTCACAAAAAAATCAAGGAAAAGCCTGCACAAATAAAAATGTCTTAAGATGTTTCTTGAAAAAGTCAGTAGAGCCATCAAACACAGAGGTAGAGGAAGATCGTTCCAGAGCTTAGGAAAAAACAGCCTCGAAGGATTTCTCTCCTCTGGTCCTGAAGCTTGTGCATATACAAAAAAAATGTTTATAAAAAGTACAATAAAGATTACAATAATGTGTGTTTACAGTGTTCAATCTAGGTGTGTGTTGCATTCTTTACATGTATTACACATTCATTGGAGTGGTGTCCTTTGTGATTCAGAAATACCCACATGTCACTGTTGGCTAGTCGTCTGAACTCCTGTACGCTCAGAGGTTTCTTTTGAATGTTGTACTGGGTAAAGAGACCCGACTGGCCTGCAACCATTTGCTGAATTGGAGCATCAATCATAAGTTCATCGATGTCGTCGTACGTCCGACGAGGTTTCCACCCCTTAGGAGGAATCACCTGGTGAACAGACAGATGATGGATTACAATACGAGAGAGAGACTTGATATTATGAATACAGGAACATTAATACATTTAGCAAAAAAAAAAAACTGCTCCCCTCCCGTTTCCCGAAAACATAACCATCATAGAAACTCTTTTCTTTTTTTTTTTAAAGTGCCACAAAACATACAACCACTTTCAAAATTCAATCATTGGGATGATTGAATATTCTACCTTAAAGCAAAACTTAGTGTCAACATTCACCTTAGCCAGGCCTGCACGGTGTGCTCCTTGAGACTCCATATAGGCCAAGTATTGGTTGAAGTTTTGAAACTCCTCCATCGTCGGCCTAAATGTCATGATCTTGCAGGTGGGATTTACAGGCGCAGAACCCTCTGCTCCCGCCATCCTGCCTCCTAAGTTAGAAAAGATCTTTATTCAAAATACATCAGCAAAAATCACAATTTTGAAATGTTGACATGCTAAAATGAAATGACCAGTGGTGGACAATAACTTAGCCTTTTTTATGGGGGCATCTATACTTTTGTTTTATTTAGAGCACAACCCTTCCACTTTAACTCCACTTAATGTTAGTTTCTGTTAATGTAGTGTTCAGTCATTTGACCAAGAGCATATAAACTTAAGAAAGGTTAATGTTCTGTCCACTACTGACAATTACCTTAACAGAATAATAATAAAAACAGCAGAAAATTATGAATAAATGTATCAAAGCAATGTACAGAACATCCTAACAGGTGTGAGTGTTTACAGAGTATACGTCTCCTCTCACCCTCAGTAGCTGGAACATAGAAGTCCACCCCAACAAGGGAAAAGAGGTCAAACATAAATCTATTAGCTAGTTTGTTGTGATGACACAATAGTATGCCATTTAAAAAAGACAATGCTGTTCCAACATTTACCAGCAGGTGGAAGTAGAGATGTATTCGTTGTGAATTGATATTCAAAGCTCCTACCACCCCCCCCCACTTCAACCACCCATCCCATCTCTCACTTTTACCCGTGAATTCAAACAAAGGATCGTAGTCCACCAAGTGAAGCCTTTGTTACCATCTTCGTGGTTTAAACCGTTGTGCAGGAATCGCAGGGACGCACAAGTCGATGACGTTCCAGATCGATCGTCCCAGAAACAACTTCTTGTTTATTCAACATGCGAATATTGTGGGCTACATGTTAGCAAGTCTCCCAAGTCTTTGTGCTGGAATCTGAGTCTACTGCGAGCTCCATACAGTTACAAGTCATAGTCACAAGCAATAGTCAGTTGGAACTTCATTCTTTTTCAAGTGAACACACACGAGTTGCTATGTGTTGTCTGCTAAACCTGCCAACGAGACTCACTTTGTTATGATGCCCTGGTGAAGGCTAAGCTAGCCAAAACAGTCGGCTCGGGTAGCCATTGAGTGACCCATCTTGTACACACACTGTAAACCTGATTTAGTCACAAAATAAAACCACAGATCGGAATAAAACAGAAACCATATTGGAAGAGTGAAAAATGCACGCGAGTCTATGGGGTTTAAATGTCCCTTCAAGGAGGCTAACAGTGATAGGCCCATAACCACCACGCTGGCTGATCAAAGTGTGCCTTCCATTGTTTAATAACCGTTTTAAAAAACCTAGCATGTATAGATGAAGCTGACATCATCTGATCTACTTAAAAGTCTAATGTGCTTCTTTCCCCAGTGCATGGACACGTACTAACTTCCCTGGCTATGCTAGCTGCTAGATGCTGTAGCTCCACTAATACTGCACAAAAATGCAAGAGTGCAATGAATAAAATGGTGTTAAAAGAGATAAACGCGTGACATCAACCCTTTGCACTCGTTTAACCCGTCAGTGGCTTTACCTCGATAAAGAAAGAGTCGCTCGTGTTGTTGTTGATCTTTCTCGTCCGTCCAGCTGATTCACATGACAGCTACTGCTCTGATGCTAACGCTGCTAACTTGACTTTCAGCGGCTCCTGCTGCTGCTGCCTGCAGGCGAGTGTTGACCGAGGGTCTGAGCCTGAGCCGCTGGGAAGCAACAACTGCTGGAAGGCTGGACCGAGAAGGAAGAGCAGACGCTGGAGATCGAACTATACATAGTGGTTTCATAATAGAACACGTGATGGCGTTTGTCTACCGTTTCATTCTCTGTGTCGATTACAAATCAAAGTTTTACAATATATTTTTTACCAATGCTAAGCTAGGGTACTTTTTGGTTGCACACAGTCCACCAATATTCAGATTGTATAGAAGTGATATAAGTGATGCGTGCATGGATACACACGTAGGATTTGTATTAAAAATCTTATTTAAATATATATATATATTTCCTAAAGTTATAAGATCTTATTGGCCACAAGTAAAATAAAAAATGTATCTGAGTGATGT
This sequence comes from Callionymus lyra, assembly GCF_982586985.1. NCBI lineage: Eukaryota > Metazoa > Chordata > Actinopteri > Syngnathiformes > Callionymidae > Callionymus > Callionymus lyra. The sequence continues at coordinate 26,973,295 of NC_141818.1, forward strand.
ATTTCAATTTCATTTCATTAGTATTATAGTAACGACAAGCTGAGTAAACTCTATATATAAATATGTTTTTGAAACATAAGAAACGCAGCATCTTCCTGAATAAACTCGACTCCTAATGTCCCTTTCCTTCACTACTTGTGACTTGGCAACACGTTAGACAAGTAAAAATAGGAACTTATTTGCGTCTTAAGTTTATTATTATTTATATTTATTAATTATCATTATTGTCTTGTTCATGCGGATTTTATGTAAATAAAATGTTTTTTTTATTCATTTGTTCTACTTACAGTTTAAGGTAAACCGTATATTTTCTATCTAACTTATTTATTTTCCATGTACTTAATACATACACAAGTGCACATGTTTAAAATGATTCATTATGAATTGTAAATATATATTATAATATAATTGAAGAGTATATAATCAAAACTACAAAATATTGTAATCTAGGTTTAACAATATTAATACATGTTATTGAACAGTTGACACTACTGCTCTCTTTGCCTCTATCGCTACTCATTCAATTCATTTTTTTATTGTATTACTATTATATACAAGTAAACTGTATACAATTTAAATAAACATAAACATGAAATATGTAGCTCAGTGCATCTGTTCTTTGTTGGCATGTCCTCGCATATCCTGGTCCCAGGAGATCCAGTGTGTGAACCAGGAGTGGCGCTGGTGCGTTTAATGACACTCGGTAAACTTGGAGATCGCTGTTGACTTTCTTCAAACATGGCTGCTCAGGATGAGCTCAGTAAGTTCCTCTTTGCGTTTTTGGTTAAAAAACTGCCAGAAAAGTAACGCGCACATCTCGTAGATTTGACTGTTGAATTCTGACCATGACTTTTTGTTCCCCGACATTTCTGTCTCTTGTTAAAGCTCACCATAGTTAAAAACCGGGTGGAATTGTTAGCTAGCTAGTTAGCACCGAAGGAAGGCCGTCTGCCCAGTCATGCCGCATATGAATATATTTGAAATTCTTCACACACTGTAGCACAAAACAATTGTGTGGTCTATTTCTTCCAGCTTCTACATTATAGCAGTCACGATTCGTATTAATAGTCATATTAGTTAATAAACATTTTACCGTTAAAATGAAAGCCGAAATCTACTGGTGGTATTTAAATTTAGCTAACCGGTTGTGGAGCTATGTCATACGACGGTTGCAAGCCTCTGGTAAAGGGTAAAACAGAGACTTGTTTTTCTTAACTACAAGCAACCCCAACGCATTCAACTACATTGCATTTTACACTCCAAACGTAATGTATTTATATGGTTTAATTTTATTCAAGTGGTATACCTAAGCTATCATCACTATAACTGTGTAGGAGCAAATGTTTACGACACATCATTCTTTCCCTTCATTTTCTCCGTATAGAGAGGGAAGTATTGACATTTGTCTTCGATTGTATGGTTCATTTTCAGACCAATTGGAGCGAGTCTTCCTTCGCCTTGGCCATGCAGAAACGGATGACCAGCTGCAGGATATCATCTCCAAGTTCTTGCCCCCTGTACTACTCAAACTCTCCAGCGTTCAAGAAGGTGTTCGTAAGAAAGTAAGATTTCGGTATCTTGCTACACAAGGAATACACAAGTACCAAAATAACCAGTATGCAATGTTTTCTTGTCTACAAGGTAATGGAGTTATTGGTACACCTGAACAAGAGGATAAAAAGTAGACCAAAGATACAATTGCCAGTAGAAACTCTGCTGGTTCAGTATCAGGACCCATCTGCTGCCTCTTTTGTTACGGTACCCTTGTCATTTATATTTATTACTATTGTTATTTTCACAATGAGGGTTCATCTACAATGACAAGAGTGACATATGACACATTAGGTATGATTTGAACATATGTATATCTATGCTAGAAACATGCTTTTGTGTTATACTATCATATGCTGTAAAATAAAAGCCATTAATAGACATAAAACTAATGTTTTTTTATTGCCTTGTAGAATTTTACCATCATCTACATCAAAATGGGGTACCCTCGTCTTGAGGAAGAAAAGCAGTGCGAGTTGGCTCCAACACTTCTTACAGCAATGGAGGGAAAACCACAGCCTCAGCAAGACAGGTAGGACGTATTTGTCATTACCTTTGGATTTTCTTTTGTCTGGATCATTAAATGTCTGCATTTTGTTTGATTTCAGCCTCATGCACTTGCTAATACCCTCTCTCTACCATATGAAGTATCCAGCAGACACTTCTAAGAATGCAGCCCCATTTAACTTAACTGAGCGGCCAAAAACTGTTCAACTGCTTTTAGAGTTTATGCTGGATGTTCTGCTAATGCCATATGGGTGAGTTTAATCAAAGGATCCTATTGAGTAATATATCAAATGAAATCAACGGTAATGTTTTTTGTGTTCAGATTCGTGCTGAAAGAGTCTCCAACTCGTCCTGCTCCCTCCTCTCAGGGATCTTCCCCTGAAGGGTCAGTGGCCGCCTCCAGTCAGGGTCTTCCACAACCGCCCCCAGGCATGAATATTTATGCTGCTAAAAGGGTTATTGGAGAGTCTCAGTGGAGTGCTGAGCAGCTTGAGCAGGTACAGTCTATGAACCCAAGCGATAAGCAGGGGTTCGTTTACTTTGTTATCAGGCAACAGCATTAGCTCATTTTTTCCTTCTTAAGTTGCTGTTTGTGGCACTGATAACACCTGAAAATTGAGGTGAACTAATGAGGTTGATAAGACATAGCATTGATGTAAACTGTTTACCAATTATTGTAATTATAGAAGTTATTTTCAACCCTGTGTATTTAGGGGAAAATATTGTATAAAGAAGATTTTCTTTCCATCCACAGTGCAAGTTGGGAATAGTGAAGTTCATTGAAGCAGACCAAGTACCAGAGGTGGAAACTGTTGTTCATTTGGTGATAGCCTCTAGTGACACCCGACACAGTGTTGCAACTGCTGCTGATCTTGAATTGAAGAGCAAACAGAGGTTTGTTCTTTGCTTTTGCTTTTTATTCAAACAACTATTTTTCTCCTGATTGAAATATCTTTTTCTACATCACCGTTTGCAATCAAATCTCTATACCAACGTATGTGGTTTCATGTGATATGCATCTTGTCCTTTAGTCTGTTTCTGTCTATGGCAACATAAAAGAGTCACATTACACCAAAATAAATTGGTTTTCCCTAACTCTTACCCCCATTTTGTGTTATTCTAGCATCATTGATTGGAACAATCCTTTAATTATCAACAAAATGTACAAAGTGTATTTGGGAGACGTTCCTCTCAAATCAAAGGTGTGTATTTCACTTCATATTTTATATGGCCAATGATAAGTTTGCTTGTTTTTTTGGCACAAAATCATTTTTTTTTACATGTGCATTTTAGGGTGGAAGTGTGAAGCAGGAGCTAAAGCATGAGCCAGTCAGCACAAGAGTCAAGATGAAAATCCTGCCACATCTTTTACGATCACGTCTTGCTGCTGAATGCTTCCCAGCCAACATCCAGGTGTGTTTTATGAACTATATGTGTACAGGCTAATTTGTTTTATTCAAATGTATGTATTCATGATATACATGCATTAGCAATTGTACAAATAATATTTTTTTTTTTTCTTCGAAGGTTGTATATGATGGACTCTTTGGAGCTAATACAAACAACAAATTGCTCTCGCTCACATTGCAGTTTGTACATCACATTTGCATGGTGTAAGTTTAGTACATTTTTAAGTACCTTGAGGCACTCGTCTTCAAACTATTAACTAAATTTGGTTTTTATTGTCCCGTCACAGGTGCCCTGACACTAACAAGCCTCTTGGACTGATGCTGTTAAATGGTCTGACTAAGCTTATCAATGAATATAAAGAGGTAAATCAAAGATGTGACTTTGTATTTTTCAAATCGTTTTGTTACCTTTTGTTTTTTTCCCCATGTAGGATCCCAAGTTACTCTGTGTTGCATATTCTGCTGTTGGGAAGTTATCTAGGTAAGTTTAACAAATGTAATGATCTTTTGCTTTTATATTTAACATTATATGAATTTGTACATTTTGTATGGTTATTAAAAGACAAATTCATAACTTATGTTATGTGAATTGGTATATCCTGGAGTTTTTTGCTGATTTTTATTATTCTTCCACCTTTCATTTCAGCCGTATGCCACAGCTCTTCACCAAGGATATTGCTCTTGTGCAGCAGTTTTTTGAATCCATGTGCAAGGTGCGAGCTCAATACATCTTGGATTTTCAGTGTTAGGTTTTTTTTTAATGTATTTGGCGGATACTTTTTCAGGAGGAGGCCGACGTTCGTCTTGCCATCCAGGAGGCTTTGTCAATGATGGTTGGTGCATATGCAAACCTGCAGGGTGCGCTGTTGAACCTTATGGAGGCTCTGGTCGCTGCATACATTGTCAAAGTAAGCTGTTGTTTTTGTGTTTTACTTGAATTGATAATATTGGTTTTCATTACTTTTTTTTTTAAATTTAAAGCCTGAGGTGCAAGTCCGACAGGTTGCCATGAAGTTTGCGAGCACAGTGTTTGCTCCTGATCATGTCCAATCGCGATACCTACTTCTTCTGGCTGCTGGAGACCCGTAAGTCTTTAAACTTGCTATTGGTGATATTAAAGTTCCAGGACATACACTGCAATCCACCAGAAGAAGAGTTTTGACATCTGTGGCCAAATGATGGATTCGTTTTATTTTCTTTTCAAGGAGGGAGGAAGTGAATGGAGAAGCGCAGCGGGTGCTGAGGATGCTTCCTGTTAAAAACATGGAGAATGAAAGAAGTAAAACGATACCATCCTTCCCTGATATGGTGGCATACATCCAGGAAAAAGTAAAGCATTACGTTTTAAACATTGACTAAGATGTGAACTAAAGTCATAATTTATAATGTGCTTAAGCTGTAAAGACATAGTTCATCTTTTATGTTAAGTATAATGATTGTATTCATTGACACTAAGCTCTTCAATTGACAATTGGTTATTCTTTTCTTTAGGCGTCACAGAGAATAAAGACTCCAGCGAAATATATAGTTGGAACATCCACTATTCCTTTCAACCCTTCAGCATTCACAGAGGTATGTTTTATTTATGTTTGCCCGGTTTGCTTTTATTTAATTCACTCTTTGACCTTTTCTAGATTGTGCTCTACCTTCGGATGTGTTTAGCCCATAGTGCTGGGGCCACACCCATGTCCAATCGGCTGGCTGATATGCAGGATGATGCACCTGCCATTGGTCGCTATGTCCGATCACTATTGTTGTCTGAAACTCGGTCTGCAGGGTCGAAGGGCACCGAAGCCAATCCTGTGCATGTTTACATGGATCTGCTACAGCAGCTGTTGTCCGCTGTTGGAGGTGAGGTTGCATGTCTTGCGTAACAAGTAATGGCTGCACATTTGTCACCAATCGTCATGATAACTTTAACAATGTTGAATTGTCAAATGATTCATATTTAGTCTAAACTGTGTTCCAATTTTTTTTCTACTATGTTCTTAAATTATATTTATGTAGTGTCAATCGCTGTTTGCTAATTATCCCGCCTTTTCATTGATGTATATCCAGGCATCCCAGTTATGTACTGTCTCCTAGAGGTGGTTTCCGTCTGTCCAGAGAAACTGGCTTCTAAGCTTTTTGAAAGAATTGACTGGATTAAAGTAAGTATATACATTTATTCATTCTGGCCTGCTTGATGAAAAACTCTAAACGAAAGCTTTTTTTTAAAGGGCCTGATGAATACAAATAAGGAAGACATGAGGGAACTTGCAGCTCAGCTGTATGCTGTTGTTGTGTCCATCATGACGGGCAGTGAGCTGCAAAAGGCTGTTAACAATCTGATCAAAATCACCAAGGACAACCATGTAAGATGATCACACGTACAGCTATGTTAAGAATAATAGCAGTCCAACATGACTAACCAGATAAATCACTGTTTTTGGTATAAAACATAATAACAAATGGAAAATAATTTACCAGCAGGTGTAGTAAAGTCAGAGGAACCAACAGACCCAACTTTAATAATATGAATACTCCTGGGTCTGTGTAATTGACTAATTAAGTAAAAGGGTCTTGTTCAAAAAAATAGCAGTGTGGAGTTCAATCAGTGACATCATTCATTATGTGAAAGAAACGGGTTTCAATCAGGTGGCCCTTATTTAAGGATGAAGCCAGCACATGTTGTGCATGCAATTCTCTGTGAAAACTGTTGAAAGATGGGTCGTGCCAAACGTTGTTCAGAAGAAATGCGTGCTTTGATTAAAAAGTTGATTGGAGAGGGGAAAACGTATAAAAAAGTGCAGGAAATTATTGGCTGCTCAGCTAAAATGATCTCCAATGCTTTAAAATGGAAAGACAAACCAGAGAGACGTGGAAGAAAACGTAAAACTACCATTCGAATGGACCGAAGGATAGTCAGAATGGCAAAGACTAAGCCAAGGGTCTGCTCCAGGGAGATCAGAGGCGGTCTGAAGGTACCTGTGAGTGCTGTGACAATTAGAAACTTATGTAAGTAAGTAATATTTATTTATATAGCGCTTTTCGAGACCAGGGTCACAAAGCGCTTAGACAATCAAAACAATACTCAAAAAAGTACATACTTTAAAGATCAAGATAATACTGAGAACAACACAGGAGTTCGAGAAATTCAAGGAAAAGCCTGAACAAATAGAAATGTCTTAAGGTGTTTCTTAAAGGAGTCAGTAGACTCCATCAAGCGCAAAGAGAGAGGAAGATCGTTCCAAAGCTTAGGAGCAACAGCCTGAAAAGATTTCTCTCCTCTGGTCCTGAGCCGTGTGCGTGGAACCATAAGTAGATTCTGATCCACAGACTGGATCAGATCAGTGATGTAAGGAGGAGCCTGACCATAAATAGTTCTGAAAGTAAGAACCAGAATTTTAAAGTTGATCCTGAAAGAAACTGGAAGCCAGTGAAGAGTTTTAAGGATCGGAGAAATGTGAGTTCTCCTACTTGAGCGGGTCAGAATTCTCGCTGCAGAGTTTGAGGCTAATCTACCAGCAAGAAGCCCCGCAAAGTCCCACTGTTGCAAAAAAGACATGTGCTGAAGAGGATTGCATTTGCCAAACATCATGTCGACTGGCCTCTGGAGAAATGGAGAAACATTTTGTGGACTGATGAAAGTAAGATTGTTCTTTTTGGATCCAAGGGCCACAGACAGTTTGTCAGACGACCCCCAAACACTGAATACAAGCCAGAGCACACTCTAAAGACCGTGAAGCATGGTGGTGCAAGCATCATGATATGGGGCTGTTTCTCTTACCATGGTGTCGGGCCTTTATATCGCATACCAGGGATCATGGATCAATTTGGATACATCACAATACTTGAGGAGGTCATGCTGCCTTATGCTGAATGGGAAATGCCCCTGAAATGGGTGTTTCAACAGGACAATGACCCCAAACATAACGGTAAGCGAGCCAAATCTTGGTTCCAGACCAACAAAATTGAGGTTATGGAGTGGCCAGCCCAATCCCCAGACCTTAATCCAATTGAGCACTTGTGGTGTGACATAAAATTTGCTGTTTCTAAATCAAAACCCAAAAATTCAGAGGAATTGTGGAAGGTTGTCCAATCTTCCTGGGCTGGCATACCTGTTCAGAGGTGCCAGAGGCTGGTTGACTCCATGCAGCACAGATGTGCAGCAGTTATCAAAAACAGGGATTATTCAACCAAATATTAGTTAACTAATTGTCAGGGTTGCTAAATGTTAATATTTTTTCAGTTTATTTAGTAAATATTTGAGTTTGTAATGAGAAATGCCGACACTGCAATTTTTTTGAACACAGAAATATCACCTTTTCCTTCATATTCTGTAAAGTAAATAAATATTGATACTTTTTTCTTTATGATTTGTTGTGCAATACCATGTGCAGCGTTCCTAATGAAAGAAAATACCAAATATTATAAGGATTTTGAGCTTTATTCACTTTTTTTAAAAACACTGCTATTATTTTGAACATAGCTGTATATATATTTTAAACATGTCCTGTGTTCTCATGGCATCACACTGATTCCCACAGAGTCCTGAGACACAGCATGGTGCCGTTCTTGCTCTTGGCTACATGGTTGGTAGGTACATGAGCAAGAAGAAAGCTGCCTCCAGTGAAATTCTGCACAAAGTGGAGCCACAAACCAACATTTCCTCCCAGAAAGATGATGAGCTTGTTGCCATGGCCACAAAAACAATTGGTTTGTGTTATTTTCTGTCATGGGTTTTTATTGATCCCTTTTCTTTTAGCTTCAATCAACTCAAACATTTGTTTATCCTTTCAGGTTCCTTTTTGGACAGCAGCAGTGCATTGTTGGCTGTTGCAGCATGTACTGCACTTGGAGAAATTGGGCGCAATGGTGTCCTGTTGATCCCTGCCGATGGCAACGGTTTCACCAAACTGTCTATTGTAGAAAACCTTCTGGCGCGTATCCCGTCTGGCAAGGAAAATGCCAAGGTAACCCATAGAGATGTGCTCTCTGTCTTTACTGTTCAAGCTCTTTTGAGGTTTGTTTTTCAATCTGTGTGGTTTGCAGTTCTTTATCTACATTATTAATGTTTCATTTCTTTTTTCGAATCCAGATGAAGGAGCGATCGGTTCAGACTTTGGGCTATTTGCCAGTTGGTGATGGAGAATTCCCTCACCAGAAAAAGATTCTGCAGGGACTAATGGACTCTGTAGAGGTACCCTTTTAATCAAATTTGAGATTTTGAAATAAAACAAAAACCTTTTGGTTTTGTTAATGTTCAAAGAGATCATGGACTTTAATTTGGTGGCACACCACACAAATTTAAGGGTGTTCTTGTTTTCACTCAAAAGGCCAAACAGGTGGAGTTGCAGTTTACTGTGGGTGAAGCCATTACTTGTGCGGCTGTAGGTACCAGCTCTGGAGCTGTAAGAGACCCTTGGACCTGCACCGAAGACCAGTACAACGTCCCATCTAGTAAGAAGCTCAATATGCCCTTGAGTTGCTCTTTTATACACTTTTGTTTGCGTACAATCCCACATTTTTTTTAAATGTTCTTTATCCTGGATTTTCAGATTTAAAAAACAATGAGGTTGTTCCTTGGGTTCTTAACTCCATCCTGAGCAGGTACATACCCAGTCAGAATCCTCATGTCCGGCAAGCAGCTTGCATTTGGCTGCTTTCCTTGGTCAGGAAACTCGGTCAGCACAAGGAGATAACGGTTGGTGTTATAACTTTAATCATGAATGTTTGAAATAGAATTTGTGACATTTTCAGTACATTGTATCAAAAGTATTGTTAATGTTAATGCAAAAAACCTAGTTTTCTATTTTTAATTTTTTTTTTGTATTCTGTTTCAGAATTGTCTATATTATTTATTCAAACAAACTCAAAGTAACATTTTCGTTTTCTTATACAGTCCCACCTGAAGGACATCCAAGTGGCATTCATTTCAGTTCTTTCTGATCCTGATGGTAAGAATTCACATGTATCTCAACACCCTATTGATTATTTGTTCACTGACAACCAAATTCGACCCTTTGTCCTTGAACACTTATGCCTGAGAACTGATAAGTCCTGTGATATTTTACAGATTTAAGTCAGGATGTAGCGTCTAAAGGGCTTGGACTAGTATACGAGATGGGTGGAGAAAAAGACCAACGGGAGCTTGTGTCCACTCTGGTAGAAACACTGATGACCGGCAAACGGTGCGTGTTTGATCGGAATGTGTGCGCCTCCTGGTCATTGTGGTGACACAAGCCTTTGTCCTCCCAAACAGAGTTAAACATGCTGTTTCAGAAGACACCGAGGTTTTTCAAGGAGAAGGGATCGGTAAAACACCAGATGGGTAAGTCACAAAAAGACACAAAGATCATTTGCATTAAAATGTAGATCAATGCAGTGACCATTTTATTTCAGCCATGGCCTGTCAACTTACAAGGAACTCTGTTCACTGGCAAGTGACCTGAACCAGCCTGACCTTGTCTACAAATTTATGAATTTGGCCAATCATCATGCCATGTGGAACTCCCGCAAAGTAGGTTAACATTTCCCTATATTACACAAAATCTACTCTTGTATTGACTTAGCCTTTCCTCGCCAAACTCCCCTGTCATTTGTCTTGCGTTAAGGGAGCAGCATTCGGCTTCCATATGATTGCAGCCAAGGCCGGGGAGCAGTTGGCTCCATTCTTGCCACAGCTTGTTCCTCGGCTGTATCGCTACCAGTTCGATCCAAACCTGAGCGTTCGCCAGGCCATGACCAGTATCTGGGATGCTCTGGTCACTGATAAGACCCTTGTAAGTACCGAAAGATCTATAATGTCATCTATTGTACAAGTAAATATGTTTGTTATATGGTCATCTGAATATATAATGTTTATCAGGTGGATAAGTATCTGAAGGAGATCCTGCAAGATGTTCTGTCTAACTTGACAAGTGGCACGTGGAGAGTGAGGGAGTCCAGGTACTTAGTAATATGTTTAATAGACTTAAAAATGCACACAGGTTTACATAATTATTCGAGATTAAACTTACTATTAAAAATTATATAATAAAAAAATATCTAAATGACGTATTGACGTACACACCTTAAGACTATTAAATCAGACGGTAAATCATTTCTCATTTGTCATCCAGCTGTCTGGCGCTGAATGATCTGATCCGTGGTCGTCAAGCAGATGATCTGATTGACCACCTGGCAGAGATGTGGGAGACCTTGTTCAGAGTCCTTGATGACATCAAGGTAAGGTTTGATCCCTTTTGCAAGGTTTCCTGTTTACCATGTAGCATAACCATGGTAGATATTAAAAATTGTAGCAGCTGAGGTGTATACCATAACAATTGGAGAAATATAATGCAGACATGTTTAATCACTGTACACTGTAAATGGACAAACGTGTTAGATTTTTTTATATTGAAATAAAGATTGTATTACCATTTTGTGAAGTAAATTTACCCCAAATTTAATTCCAGTTGCTTCTGTCTTTTCAGGAGTCTGTGAGAAAGGCAGCTGATCTAACTTTGAAAACACTCAGCAAGGTGACGCATCAGACATTGACCTATTTCATCATCATGGATGTTGAAGCACTTTTCTGAAGCCACATCTTTCTTTGCAGGTTTGCACTCGCATGTGTGAATCGAGCGGCTCTGCAGCACAGCGAACTGTGGCAGTCATTTTGCCGACCTTATTAGAAAAAGGCATTGTGAGCAACGTGTCCGAAGTTCGAGCCCTTAGGTAATGATTTCACAGCGTGCCATGTTACAGCCTTACTTACATACACACACAGATACAAAAGCATATATTTGCTATAATATTATTCATAGTTTAATTTTAAACGACTGATGATGTATTATTTTATCCTGACCATGAGAATCTAGGTTGTGTTTGCTTTAACAGATGTGTTTGCTTTTCATTCCACCTCACACCAGTATCCAGACCCTGGTTAAGATAAGTAAAACGGCAGGTGCCAGACTAAAGCCTCACGCTTCCCGACTTATCCCAGCCCTCCTGGAGGCTCTCAGCACCCTGGAACCTCAAGTGCTCAACTACCTCAGCCTCAGAGCCACTGAGCAGGAAAAAGTAAGTGAAGCACCAACATCAATCGTACATGTTGAGAAAGGACATTAACGTTTAAATCCTCTCGTCCTTCCGTAGAGTGCCATGGATGCTGCCAGACTGAGTGCTGCCAAATCTTCTCCTATGATGGAGACTATTAATATGGTACAACAAATGCACTTGGATTCTTTTGAAAGTTCTTATTGCTTCGATAAACTTAATATACTTCCATGTTTCCAGTGTCTCCAACACCTGGACGTGTCTGTGCTGGGTGAGCTTGTTCCTCGCCTCAGTGAGCTGCTCAAGAGTGGCGTTGGCCTGGGCACCAAGGTGAAGAAAGGTTAATGTTAAACTGATGACTGGTTACTAATGCTTCTGGTACCTCCTCCAGGGTGGTTGTGCTAGCGTCATAGTCTCCCTCACTGTGCAGTGTCCCCAGGATCTCACACCATACTCGGGTAAACTGAGGGAGTTTTTATTTGTCTTTCTTAAACTGAGCTTTGATCCTTATTCTTGTGTAAACCAGGTAAGTTGATGAGCGCTCTGCTGAGTGGGATTCATGACAGAAGCGCTGTGGTTCAGAAGCAATTTGCATTTGCACTGGGTCACTTGGTCAGGGTAAGCAAAACTTATTTGTGAGCTCTAGCGTGTGATTATAGTCTGTTTATCGTCTTGCTTGTGTGTGCCATCAGACTGCAAAAGACAGCAGTGTAGAAAAACTGCTTTTGAAACTGAACACTTGGTACTTGGAGAAGGAAGGTCCGTATGAACGTATTTCTAGTGTACATTTCTTCATGCCGTTCATCAGAGATGGTCATTGACGTTCTCCTTTTCCCACGTTGTAACAGAGTCCGTCTACAAGTCGTCCTGTGCTTATACCATCCATGCCATCAGTCACTACAGTCCTGATGTGCTGAAGGGTCATGCCGGGGTCGCCCTGCCGTTGGCGTTCCTCGGTATGCATCAGGCTGCAGGACCGGAAGAGGAGGACGAGGAGAGCCACGACGCTGTCCTGTGGGCTGAAGTGTGGCATGATAATGTTCCAGGTGGGAGAGAAGGGAACTGGGAAATGTGTGACACTATTGTGAGCGATCGTTTGTCCACTTGTGAAACAGGAAGTTTTGGAGGCATCAGACTCTACATGACCGAGCTCATCGCCATCACTCAGAAGGCTTTGCAGTCCCAGTCCTGGAAGATGAAGGCTCAGGGTGCTGCCGCCATGGCGACTGTGGCAAAAGAACAAACTGGTTCATTAGTTGCGCCACACCTTGGCCTGGTGCTGACCGCTTTGATGCAAGGACTCTCAGGACGCACCTGGGCCGGCAAGGTAACCGTCTGTCCTGTGATCAAATCAACGTGTGTTTATCGTTTGCTCTGCTGTTCAGGAGGAATTATTGAAGGCCATCGGCTCAGTGGTGTCTAAATGCAGGTATAAGTCTATACTTTTCACTTTCATCTCAACTCATGGACTCATGTTGTTGTTTCAATCTTGCAGCACAGAGTTACAGAAGCCGTTCACAGGCCAACCCACCGTGCCGGAGGTGGTCGAGGTGCTTTTAAAGGAATGTCGGAAAGAGAGTTTGGTGTACAAAGTAGCGTCTCTTCGCTGCACTGGCAATGTGCTCCACAGCAGCCATGAGGATTACTTCAGTGCAATGGCCGACATCCTCTTTCCTCTGATCAAGAAGGTAACCGCGCGTTAATGTTCCAGCATGTTCCGTGAGCACATGTATGAGCTTATCCTCCTCTTCTCTCAGAGCTGCCCCGAGAGTGGCGGCGCACTGCCTCGCTCGCTGAAGGAGGACGAGGACGACAAAGATGCAAAGGAGAAGGAGCTGAAGACCGAATCTGTTTTATGTGCTTTTGAGACGCTGGGGAAAGCGTGGCCCCGGACCCCACAAACTCAGTGTAGGTTCTTCTTCAGACACTCGTAGTCGTCAAACGATGTTCATCCATCATTCCTGTCGAGCAACATCTGTAATTAAGTTGGAAATTAAGTGGAAAACCTGTTGTCTGCAGCTCGTTTCCAGGTTGAAGTCTGCACGTTGATGTGTGCCGAGCTCAAGCTCAGCACCTGGAAAGTTCAGCTCTCAGTTCTTCAGTCCATGAAGTCTTATTTCCAGAAGTAAGCGAGCGCTGCCCCCTCTGTCCACCCCGACATGGTGTGACCGTTTCTGCCTCTTCCTTCTACAGGCTGCTTCTGTTCGAAAAAGACCACAAGAACGCTGAGACTCTCACCCAGATCTTGACCGACACTTGTGCCGCTCTGATGACTCCACTTGGTAATATTGTACATTTTTCCACTAGAACTAGCTGAAGACAGAGAATATAAATGTTGTTTTTCTTCTGTGTGTCTAGAGAACAAAAGTTATTCTTCTGTACGAACTGAGGCCTTAACGGTTCTAGACCTCATTGTTCAACGCACCGAAGGTATGAAAATATCTATCCTTGCATTTGTCGTGACGGTTGGTTGAAATGTTGTCACCCTTCCATGTGGAGTTAACCTAACCTTGTATGCAGAGAGCCAGCAGTGGGAGTGTGTGTCCGTGAGGAGTCGGGAGCAGCTGCAGCGCTCGCTGTCTGCACTGCAGCTGGACAGCCGAGCCGACCTGAGGGATAAAGCCCAGGAGCTGCGCAGACGCATCCAGAGTCAACCATAAGCACAAGTTAACACAAACTCAACATCTTCACAAAAAAAATGCAATTGATTTTCATGCTCTGCTTTAAACCTGAGGTTTAATCCATAATCATGTCATTGTTAGATGAAATGCCAACTTGTTTGAATTAAAGCGATGTGTACCTGTGCTATTAAAGTGAAATCATGATAAAAGTTCATCAACAGTAACCTGGCGCAACAATTCGGGAAATTGACAGTTTTATGATTTTGCTAGGAGAGTTGATTATGTGAATGGATTTAAGTGGGACAAGTGACGTCTGTGGACTTTTAAAACATGTTTGGATTTGTCTGTGGCTAAATAAACTTTTGAAAATTGTCTGACCGGTGCCTTTATGGTGGTTCTTCTAATGACCTGAATCCATATCTAGCTCCTGATGCATCTTTCCATCCATTTGACTGCAGTAACATGAGAAGCCTCATCAGGAACAGATGGAGAAAGGTGGATTGAGGAAAGTTGTCAAGGTTTAAAATCTTAAGATAATAAATTAGGTGATGTTGCTCATCGTCTGCCCTAAAGTTGTCTAATTGTCAGCCAAGACTCGATCAAAAGTTCTCACCCAGCGATGGAAGCTCAATGGTCATCTGAAGAGTTTTCAGTCATGCTTTGTCGACTTGTCTTCAGTGATAACTTCAAACGTTGTTGGGTTTTTCTTTATTTTCTCAAATATATGGATATAAAAGTATGTTGCCACATTTCATGTAGCAGGAAGACAGAATTAGTACAAAGCGAGCTCGAGAGCAGAAGTTACACAGAGACAAGACAGACATTTGTACATCAGCATCCAGCGATTAGCTTCTTCTGTCTGGCCTTGTCGTGACTCTTCTGCGGCGCGTGTGTGTTGCTCTGACTGAGAGCCGTACGCGACACTGCGGACATGCCATCCACGAACTTGGTCTTGAACAGGACGTTGGCGTTGGTGAACATTCCGTCTTTGAGGGACACAACCACGAACTGGATAGAAGATAATTGCAGATATCAAAACAGTTCAGGATTATTCATCACTTATTTGAGCATCTGATTTAGAAAATTTAAGTGGGATTGATGACACGCAGTGACCCGACATTGATGCTGGACCAATAACAGTAGAGTGGCTGTGTTAACTAGATTTCATCACCAGAAACACTAAGCGTTTCCAGTGGACGGGGCTCAAGCTCATTATGCATAGAGTTTTCATTTCTATATGCATTACACTTATCAACCATCATGATTATACCAAAAATATTAGGATTAAAATGATTAATTTATTCTTTTTTATACAGGATATTGTATTCCGCATCCTTTTTACTTTAATGAAAATCATTTCCCAGCTTTCACCTAAACCCGTCATACATTTATTAATGTTAAAAGAGAAGGTAATTTATAATTTTATAACAATTTAAGGTTTTTCACAAAATTCAGTGTCATCATTTCTTTGTTGTTAGCCTTCACAATTATTATTCAACTTCCATATGTATCTACCTTGACGTTTAAGACAGGGTGTGATTCCAAATAAGGAGGACTATCACAGTTATGTATATATTTGCACCTTCTGCAATATAAAGGTGCAAGTTACATGTTGACACTCATATGAAGGACATTCTACAGTGACGTACAAAGGAAGATACTATTCCATTCGTATCCATTTTCCTCTTCGTAATTAAACATGTTTTTCTGAGTGACATGGAGGAAGAGGTCACCAGTTGGACACAAGTTTTCATCAGCAGTCAGAGTATTATTTGGGCTTTGTTTGGGCTGGATACAATAATTACATTACCCGATGATTGTTTTCTAACAGTGCACTGCACAATGACGGGCTTCTTATATGATAGGAGCAAATATTTATTTTTAAAACGAAGAGCTTGGTCAACTAAATTGTCTATGCAATTACATAATTTGCCCACAAGATGGTGTCATTAACATATACGTTACGTACGTTTATTTCGATCAATCATTAATAATACTCAAATTATTTTTTAACTATATTATTCCGATTGATTTTTTGACAAATTAAGTGTTAATATAGCTTTTGGAAATAATTTTCTCTACTTTATCTTTTAAGCATGTTTTATTATTCTTGAGGTGGGTCAGCTCAACATAGAGAAGTAGGCGGAGCTTAACGTCTGCTCTCCAGGCTGCAGCCAGGGCTACTTGGAGTTTTGAGACACAAACTGATAAATGTAGGTCAAATATCAATATAAGGGATCAACACATTATTTGTCGTGTAAAAACTTGAGTTTTCAGCCCCGTTGTGTCCTTCCATACCTGTGAATGACGAAAGTGTGTCCGCAACATCTGCCCAATGTTCTGCGTGTGAGACAAATCCAGAGCGGCGTCCACCTCGTCCAGGATGTAAATCGGGGCGGGTTTGAACAGCAGCATGGCCAAGATGAGGGACAACGCCACCAGAGATCTTTAGCACAGGAGGACACGAAATACCCTTCAGTTGCTGAAATTGCAAGTCAGATGTTTTGGTTCTTACCTTTGTCCACCACTGAGCTCCGTGAGATTCTCCTTCCAGGTGTTGCCGAGTGCCACCTTAAATTCAAGTCCATCTAAGACGCCAGAGCCCTGTGGAGGGGCCAGTTTGGCTGTTGCTCCTGGAAGCAAAGTAGAGAAGATGGAACCAAAGTCCTTGTTGACCTGCAGGAGAGGGGGTCAAGGTCATTTAGGCGTCACATCTTCAACTACATTTTGGTACAATATCAATTTGCACGTGTGACTTGTATCTGTGACAGCAACACATGTAGTTATCTCGTCTGAACAGACGTCAACATTTCGGGAATATTTGTGTCATCTAGAACCATTTTTAAATGTAGCCTTAAGCACTGGGGGAGCTCAAACAAACAAACTAAAAAAATACCTTCCGCCAGGCTAGATTCAGAGCTTCGTTCTTCTTCTGGTCCAGCTCCTCAATGGTCTGCAGGATTTTAGCCTTGTCATTCTCCACGATCCTCTTCTTCTTCATCAGGTCGTTGTACTAGGTGAGAAGCGTCATTAGAAAAGGGCGACTAATAAAAAAAAAAAAAAATTCAATAGTCTTTTCTCTCCTCTCACCCTTTCCTCAGCCTCGTTCAACATGTTCATGGCTCTCTTGTTGACGTTCCTCTCTAGCTTGGCTGTGGTCTCCTCAAGCTTCTTCAGCCTCTGGCCAGCCTCTCGAGGGTTGTTGGTCTTAAAGTCATACGAGGTGTTTGGCTGACCAAAGAACTCACGCTCTGACTGGATCCAATCATTTTCCTCCAACATTCGAGCCACCTGGAAGAACATTGATGTTAAGGTGCCTTAGTGTCATGAAGAGAATCATCCTGTCGTCAACCACTCAGTACCTTCTCAGCTGCTTCCTGACTGTCTCTGCGGTGTTTGCTGATGTTGTGTTCAAGTTCTTTGATCTTCAGTTGAGCCTCGTTGGTCTGCTCTCTGATTTGATTAGCCTCGGTACTCTTTGCCTTTTAAAAAAATTAAAAATGTTTTCTCTTGTACAACACATTCAAAAATCCAATTTTTTTCTAAGCTACAATTAAAGTAATACAACATTTATAGAAATGAAAATGTACTGTATGTGCAATGAAGCACCAAATATGAGCCGTTATTTTGTTACATCAATTCAGCAGTTACTGTCGTCTGATGGATGTGATTTATCTATGGTCTATGGAAATAAAAATGTGTGTCATACAGTTAAACCACCGATATAAAGACCAAATAACCTTGAGTTCTTTATCCTGAGCCATAATGACTTCCTTCTGATTGGCAAGTTCTTCCTGAGCCTTGCGAACCGCTTCCTGCCAAGAAACATATTGTTAAGAAACATTCTTTGATTCTCCATAAGAGGCTAACTGTTTAAAAATGGATGATATCTCACTTTGTTTTGTGAGACGGTGCAGGTCATGCTGTCGATCTGCGCTTGTATGGCCTTTGAAGCTTCATCTACAGCTGTGATCTGCTGCTTGTACCCAGCCTGCTCTCTCTGCAGCTCTTCCAGCTCTAAGGCCACTGCCTCAGACTCCTAGACACAGCAGCCACAAAAAGGTGAGATAAATCATCTACGTTTTTGATGTTGTTTTTAACCATCTTTCTGATACGACATGCTCCAGACCTGTTGCTTCTTTTTCAGCTTCTTATTGAAGGCGTCAGCTTTGGCCTTGGCCGCGTTGAGCTTCTGTTGAGCGGCTTTCAGCTCCTTCTCCCGCTCTGCCTCGGCGTTCTTCATCTTGTTCTCGAGCACCTTGTACTTCTCCTCGGCACGCTTCTGGACATCATTAGTTACGCGCAATGTCTCCTCGCTCTCCTCTGTTCAAGCAAGGATACAACCAGATGATTCATGAAGGTGCATTTCAAAGTGGAATGATTAGGAGTGTAAGAAAACACGAAAACACCTTATTACTAGGATATTTGATTAATATTTTTTCATTTAAAATTAACTCTTATTTTCATCATAGTTCTTTTATGGTTTATATGTAAATTCTGCAACGCCAGACTCAAGTACTCTGGCAATACTACAAATATATTCTTCTTCCTACAGTATCATAATATATTGCATCGGTTCCGTTCCATCCTGATGTGTATCCTATCGCCTGATTCTTGACAATACACACATCTAGTAGTGTTGATGTAAAATGTGGGGTATCTTTTGTTTCTGAGTGACTTTTAGCATAATGGAAAGAAAGTGTGTGCCTGTGTAAGGAGCGACACAATTGTAGAAATGTAGCATTTCTTCAACAATAATGCAGTTGTGAGTGAAAGATTCTTACCAATGGCCTTGCGCAGCCTTTCTAGCTCCTCTTGCTGCTGGTGGAAGGAGCTCTGCTGCAGTTTGGCCTGCAGGATCTGCTCCTCCTCCACCTTCAGCTCATATTGCTGCTTCAGCTGACGATACCTGGAGGACAGCGAACACTGTGATATCCATTGAAGGAAGAAGATGATTTTCATTCATCATGTAAGGAAAGACCTTTTCATTTTAGACAGACAAGTTGGAGCAAAGATGTGTCCAACAGTTTGAGAAAAGACAGCTTTTTTTCATAAATTCCTCATGACATACTTCTCAGCTACTCCTTTCAGGCTGGCCAGTTCTTTCTCCATTTCCCGAAGTTGATTTTCCTTTACATGTAGGTCGTTCTGAACGTCCCTCAGCTCCTGCAGACTGGAGAGAACCGATGCAGACTGGGAGCGAGCACCTGAAAGAGGTTATAACGTAAGATCTACTGGGTGAGTTGAGAGGTAAGGGACACTTTACTCACCTCCACTGAGAGTTCCCTGCGGGTCAAAAATGTCTCCTCCCAGTGTGACGGTCTTGGTCATGACCTGTTTATCAAAAGCCACTCTCTTGGCATTGTCCAAGCTATCGCACACCAGCTGGGATCCGAACACATACTCCATCGCCTTGCGCAGGTCAGATTCATAGCCCACCAGTGACAGAGCTGTGTGTACATTGTTCTCTCCCACCTGGCAGAACAGAAAGTCAATCAGACCATGTGTGTGACACGTCATCAGGTTTGTCTCACCAGGCTTCGTGCAGCATTCACCACACGATCATTGAGCGTCTTCGCCGAGATCTTGTTTAGAGGAATAATTGTGTACCTCCGCTGTAGTTCTCCTTTTTCCAGCAGCTTTTTTCCCGTCACCTGACAAAGACCCGCTACATGTTAGTGATTGTTGTTTTGATCATCCATACATGAATCATACAGTGTACCTCTGTGTCCACCACAATATTGTAAAGTCGTCCCCCTGCAACGACCTCCAGAGCCGTGGCATAAGAGACATCACTGACTGTGATCAGATTGGCCAGCAGTCCCTTTACTTTGCTGCGATCCCATCCTCGCTCTGGGTCCCTGAGAAGACTCATTGGTTTCATGGGTTTTCTTTTATTTGTAATTAAAGAAAGAAGCAATAGTGTCGTCAAAAGTTTACTTGTAATCAAAGCGAAGGTTTGGGAAGCGAGACACAAGACGCTCATAAGTCTCCTTCAGTCTAGACACCTCTCTGGACAACTGTCTTCTCTGCTCCAGCAGATTCTCCTCCTTGCCATCTGAACATGCACAAAAAAACATTTCTGAAAAGATCTGCTTAAAACTATGGTTCTGGCTGAGGTTTTGCGCCTTACCTTCATATTTAAGCTTCTCCAGCTCCACCTGCAGCTTTTCCCTGACACTCTTCACAGACTGCATGCTGTCGTTGTCCTTCTTGTATCCACTGTCCATTTTCTTTACTTCAGCCTGCTTGGTTTTCAGCTCAGCCTGGGCATGTTTGAGCGTCATTTGTGCCTTGATGGATTAAAGACGGACACATATGCGATTGACAGATTAGAAACCCAATAACATTGTGAATCATTTAATCCATTGTTTGTGCTGCAGCTTACCTGTTTAGCCTCAGTGTCAGCTTTGCTCATATCGTTCTTACAAGCCATCATCTGACCTGCCAATGTGGCCGCCTCCCCGTCTTCATTTGTGGACAGGCCAGCAGACACGGCTTTGAATTGCTGCTCGGCTGCATCCAGAGCAGCGTTGTCTTTCTGGCCCTCCTCCTGCACAGCCTGAAGCTGTTCCTTTAACTTTGAGACCTCCTGCTCTTTCACCAGGACCATTTTCTTGTCCTAAAACCACAAACGGCACAATGTAAAAAAAAATAATACATTTTTCATGTATACCTAGAACAATAGGCAAAGTTTTTTTCTTTTGAGAATAATTCCTAAAAAAAAAAGGAAAATACCTCCTCCATGGTCTTCACAAGCTCACTTCTCTTTTTAAATTCATCTTGAACATTCTGCTTCTTTAGATCGAGAGCACTCTGAGCTTTTGCGTCAACACGCTGCAAATCAGCCAGAGTTTCTTCCAGAGATTTTAGGACTCCATTCACCTGCTGGTTAGTTCATACAATTTAAGATAATGGTACATATAATAAAAATGAGGTGGTTTTAAGACAGATGTATTAAGATGATCAAGTCAATCTTAAGCATCAGATAAATAAACTTGATCCAAGACTCCTTTTAATACCTGATCTTTTTTCTTCTGTAGCTCCTGAATTTCAGCCGAAAGCTCCCGGACTTTACCCTCATTCTCAGCCATGCTGGCCTGCATTTTGGCAATGTTCTCCTGCATCACCTTCAGATTCTCTGCAGACTTCAGCTTCGTCTCCTCAGCACATACGAACAACCATGCTACATAGAGTCGGGACAAATGCTGGATCTCACGCATCAGCTTCTGGTACTCAAGGTATGAAGATCTCTCCTGTGTGCAACAGTTAATAGACAATTGGGACATAAGATTGAATGTGACAAAATGGTCTCAATATTTCCTTCTAATAATGAACATGCCTCTTGTAGTTTCTGCATTGTTGGCGTGATCTCTTCCTTCAGAATCTGAAAAGTGGAAACAAATCGTAATGCATTCAGTTTGCTACAACTTTCAACACTTACATTCTGGATTTCCTTCAGCTTGGCTTCCTTTTTCTCAATCGTCTTCTGGGCACTGATCTTTTTGCATTCATACATTCGAGTTCCTGCAGCTTCTTCTATCATGGCAAGGATCTGGACATAAACAAACGTTTCTTGAATAAATAACCTTTGGAGAAAATATTAGTAAATCTTACCTCTGGAGGCTTCATGTTGAGAACTTTGGTGATCCTTCCCTAGAAAGTAAACATTGCAATACAACTAGTGAGAAAATAACAGTCCTTAGTAGGAATAGATTACTCCAAGATGTATCCACATTTTATGCACTTAATTGTTTTAACTATCATTTTGTTTTTTTGTTTTTTTAAAGGAGGGAGATAATAAGTGGGACTACAAATGCCACAACCTACCTGCATAATGAGGAAATGTGGGTTGTTAACATTCAGGCCAACAGAACAGAACAGGTCCTGCACTCTGGTATTGTTGGCATTGACTCCATTAATAAGATATTTGTTTCTGCCTCCGATAACCACCTTAAAGAAAGATAATTGTGAGAACAATTGTTTTTATTCGTTACTCTATACTTCTATACCTGTCTGGTCACGGTGATCTCATCGTGAGTTTCGAACCCGAGTGGGCTTTGACTTTTGTTGGAGTTGTCAAAGGTGATGGAAACAGTAGCCTTGGTAATCCCACCCTGTCCATTCTTGTAGACCAGGTCCTGTAGGTTTGATGCTCTTACCTGTGACGTAACATTCAAGAGGAAAACGATGCTTTTAAAATACATTTCAGAACACAAAGCCATCTTGCTACAAATCACAAGTCTTGATATAATGCAGTTGGATGGAATATTGTGTGTTTATTTGAAAATCGAACGTTTATATTAAAGTTAGGAAAACCACTCTAAATCCCTGTCTTTAGACTAGAAAATTATAGAACTCCCTAATGTGGTCTGTGAACCATACAGAAACAAACGTGACGTTTATAACAATGAAAACTTACATGAGTGAGATTAGAAATGCCAAGAAGGAAACATATGGAATCCAAAATATTCGACTTTCCGCTGCCGTTCAGTCCAGTGATGGCGTTGAAGAGTGGGTCGAATCCGTTTATTTCGGTCCTCTGCGCGTAGGATTTGAATCCTTCAAGAATGATCG
The DNA here is from genome assembly GCF_982586985.1 of Callionymus lyra. Taxonomy (NCBI): domain Eukaryota; kingdom Metazoa; phylum Chordata; class Actinopteri; order Syngnathiformes; family Callionymidae; genus Callionymus; species Callionymus lyra. Next base: position 26,995,982 of record NC_141818.1, read on the forward strand.
ACTTGATATGCATCCTCGATCTTTTCGGCTTCCCTGTATAAGCTTGCTTGTGAACAACAAAGCCACTTAAAACGTTTTAAAACGGAGCGCCGCTAAGATGGCAGTCAGCGTTACAACTGACGACTCTGACAACTCGAATTTTGGCGGCACTTCGAAACAGGCTGTCTTCACTACGCCGGAAACAAAACAAAGACAGGGCTAGCTAGTATCTCTTTACATTTACATTAATAATGTTAACCATTGTTTCAATTAACATTGTCTATTATTATCTGACTAAAACAAAAAAGGAAAGAAAATACACTCTATATTTCTTTTGTATTTTCTTTTCAGGCATAGCGTAAGCCTACTTTCTCGTATAAGCGGAGTGTGTGCTTGTTGTTCAGGCAGCTGAGGCACCAGCGTCAGACGTCAGTATGAATCTAAGCGTCTGTAATGACTGGACGGCGACTCAGAAACAACTTTTACATTTTAATGTTGTAGTAAGACGGTACATCACAAATACAATACGTTACAAGAATGGTGTAGTTTTACTCTTTTCAAACACAAGTCCATTATAACGGGAAACTTACACTCACACAAATTGCATTAAGTTTCTATAGGGACAGGACACAAGGACAGACACACCAGGTTGAATGCATAGAAGCATATCTGAGTCAAAACAACACAGTCTCCTCTGTTGGAGTAGAAGGAGGTGGGCTTGATGTAAGCCCAGTCAAAGTTCCGCAGGTTAAGCGTGCGCTGGCAGGTCTGTTCACCGAGGGCAACAAGTGCCCGCACGAAGGCGTATTTGGCCGAGCAGCTGATGGCTCTCACTGTGCGCACCTTCTCGAAGTGCATGTCGAAACAAGGGTCATCCTAAAGAGATCAACCAAGTCAGTCTGTCATGGAGTTCAAAATCACAAACTCTTTCTGTTACTAAACAATCAAAATTCGAAAAAATATTATGTGTTGAAATCTAACTAAGAATTATATTTATTAAACTTGTTTAGGTTGAAAATAGGTCAGTTAGTATTTAAAGAAGCATTGCAAATTCAGCACACTTGCATATTTATTGTGTCCCTGTGTTTTAACTTTTTTAAAATAGGAAATGATTATAAAAGCAGCAACACCTATCATTGTTATAGTTAAATTGCTTCATAATTAATTGTAAACAATGTATTGTGTATTTTCATTGACTTGTGGGAGGGGTGGTAGTTTCTATTCAGACCACAAATATTGTTCCTTTACTATTGTCTTCTCTCCTTTGGTTGTTCAGCAGCAATGACTGCAGATCATTTGTGCAGGTGGAATGTGTCAAATAATAATAATGTATACACAAAGGTATGATGATAACAAATTAAAAGTTTTTGAATTACCACATCGGGGTCGACACCGTCAACAAGACTCAGGTCTTTCAAGGACCAAATCTCTGTCTTTCTGTAGCAATCCTGTATGCTTGATCGCATGGTTTGAGACTTCTTGTTCCCAGGCTTGACGGGAGTCAGGGATATATGACATCGCACTATACACAACTCCACCACTTTATTTTTTGCTGCTGTAAAAAATAAAGATGAAATTGTGATGTAATTGTTATATTCTTAATAAGGCTTAATTGCAGTTATTGTACAGGCCACATTATTAGTAAATATCATCTGGAAATCTCTCCAGATAATTGTTAAAGATAACATTGGAAAAAGATTTTTACCTGAAACACAGAGGAAATGTCTTCCAAGAGGTGCCTCCTCGATCTCAATGAACTCGACCAGTCTGTGTTTGGCAGGTCGGAATATAACTCTTTGCATCTCCTCCCTTAGAAGAGACGACATCACTGGAACAGTTTGTAGAAGCGAAGTGGAAGAAGGACCAGGAAAAGTGATAATCCGAGAGCAAACAAACAGTTGGATGAAAAAATATCATGAGGACAATTTGACACTTTCCTCTGGTCAGACTCTGTGGAAGTGTGGTGTGGGCGGATTGAGCTTTGAAGGCACACACACACACACACACAAAGGTACGTATGCAAACACATTGATACACACACACACAAACTCTGCTGCCATTCTCCTCATCATTCATTATCATCTTTCATTACAGCTCTGAGCTCACAACAAATTGGTCAGGAGGGACTCAGAAAAAGAAAGGGAGCAATAGAGTCTATCTTTTCATCATTCCAGCCTTTCACTGTGTCGATTAAGACCCATTTGTTTTCCATCATTATGGATTTCACTGTAACGGACCAGTGGAGAATACTAAACTTTTAAGCTTTCTGTGGTCTTCGTGGCTCCACTGCACTCATATAAAGCTCCTCATTTTGGAACGTTGCCAAGTGATATCTGTGATTAAACGATAATTGTGTGGGAAATGGATGTCCCAGAGCACTTTGCAGGTTTTCCATTATGCTGCGGTAATCCTATCTCCAGGAACAAGTATGATACAGGTACCTTTTGGGTGATGGGGGTTTAAATGACTTTGTTTATGGTCATCACCATAATCATTGTTGCTATGAGTGGAAATTTAAGACAAGATGGCAACTATATTGAATGTTTCCAACAATGTGGAGGAAAACCATCTGGACAAGATGATTTGATTTGTTTGCAGCACCAATGTGGTTCCATTGGGTTTGTCACGTTTGTGAAAACATAGATGGGTGGTTCAATAGCTAAGTGCTCTGTTGTGGTTGCTGTTGTTGTTATTGTTATTGCAGAAGGTATTTGAGGAGGTTCATTTGAAAAGCTTTTTGCCTCTGAAATGGAAAGAAGAGCCGATCGGCAGGAAGCAGCAACGATAGGAAACACACAAGTGTTGGATCTTAATGAATAATACATGAGCTGTAGTTTACTTACATCTTACAGAGGCACAGTGCATGTCAGTAATACTACAGATGATGTCTAATCCTGGACAATGTTACAATTTGCTAACTGTTTGTGTTGTGAGAGTAGAAATATTGTGAAATGGTTCGTCAAAATAGGTAAATTATTGCACTTGCAAGGCCAGACTGGGATGGGCAAGAGACTCAGGGCCAAGGAAGAGAATATGAGGGACGAGGATTCTTGCATAAAGGAGTAGAGAAGTGTCAGGGATTTTCTCCCGAACAATCGGAATGAAAACAGAGACAAGTGTTATAATATAACTACAAAGTCAGAATCTAGATTTACCACCAGCAAGAAGTGGAGGCGTATCTTACGGCTGGTCCCAAATCAGCGTTGTTCTCCGCTCATTGCTGCCTTTTTATTCGATAGCTCAGATTATTACATTATGTTTATTGTGATAAGACTATAAAAGCAACATAAATTCTTAAACAAGAAGTGTATGAAGTTTATAGATGCAGTAAATGAGAAGATGAGGACTGGTGTGACTAGAGAAAATGATCAAGTACAGTTCTTAAATTATAAATAGTACTTATGAGGGTGGGTCTGCCGCCTCAGAGGAAGTTGGTTATTGGAGTCAAGCTTTGGGAAAAATAAGTCCTTCTTTGCCGTACTACCTTCCTGAACAAAATGTCCCGCTTAGTCCAGCCAAGTTTTTTGGCTGCTGGAGCAAATCCCACCTATAATGCCAGAGAGGTCACTAACTACAAAAAGATTATCGCATTATAGCGTCCCTTTAAAACATGTATTAAAATAATTACGTTTTCGAATGATGGTAAAGCTCATTTTTATAAATATCTTCTTTTTTTGTTCAGCTTGATGGACCCTTAGAGCAGTCGCTATATATAATCCGAGGGTTTTCCACTCAGTTTAAAAACCACGCAGGGCTATATTGTCTGGAAACCCCACCGAAATGTGTCAGTCGTGTCTCCACAGCGAGGATCCGACTCTCGTACAGTACACTGGGTCGCCTCTATTGCGCATGACTGTACAGCGTAAAATGAACGAGGCCTCCTGTTTTTCTCCCCAACCCGAGTCCTCCTGGTTCCCCGCCGCTAACGTGCTGCAACGTCCCGGCCACCGCAAAAAAACACGGATACCGCCGTCTCCATAAACAAGTAGGTGACGGTTCGTGCGGGTTCCGTGCTCGAGAAAAAAGACGCGCCGCCGCCTCTGTGGGTTGTTGTTTGACGTGCGGAAGTGCAGCGCGAGCTTCACGAGCGTTTCCTCACGCTTGAGGGAGAGAAGGCCCAGTGACCCACATTCTCAGCAGCCTGTGTCTATGTGTACGAGTGGGCGAGCGTGTGCGCGTATCGTTCTCTAGCGTGTGTGTGTGTGTGTGTGTGTGTGTATGTGTGTGTGGACATACATCTGCCGCGAAAATATATCCACCATCGCCGCTCCTGGAGAGTTTTTTTGGCGACAGATGCGTGTGTTTTGATCGACTTCTCTGCAGCAGCGAGGCTCCCTCCTCGACGTATGTACGCGCTATGGAAGTCGGCGCTACTCTTTTACTCATCGTTGTGTTGTCAGCTACAGTTGTTGCTTGACAGCTCGGGTTCTCGGCGGTAGCTCGTAAATGACAAGACTGTAATTTGGAAGGAAAGAATCATGGCAATGCTTGGACAATATGTTTTTTAGTTGCAGGGAACCAGGAGCGGAAGATTTGGAGTCGCTACACGGGTTGTTTTCGGTAGCAAGCTTAGTTAGCTTCCTAGCTAGCTATGTGGGTTGCTCTATTTCGGTTGTATAACAAACCAAACCAACCACGAAATTGGGGTTTGTGAAGCAGCGTGTAACTTGACGATCGACATATAAACGCGTTGTTCGTAAAGGGTTACGATATATCCTCTATTATATCCTCTTGTTTTCGGTGTACAGTACGAGAATCCCCCATTAAAAGGCTTAGCCATCAGGAATATGACTGTAGGTCAGGGCACTGCTTAAGTAACCACTGTTGTCATCGAGATGGATGCACTGAACAACCGCGTAGCTCTTTTATTTTGTCACAATCTTCCGTTGTTTGCCTACGATTTACATGTTTCAGACCGGCTGACCTGGTTTTAGAGGAGTTTCTTTTGGGGAACAGTTGATGCATACAATGATGTCACATCTGTCACAGGTCAGTTACTTTAAACCAGAATACTTGGTGGGTCATATTCTTCAAATATATATATCATATGTGTTATTATGGAGCTGTTTGTCAACATCTGTTTGCACCTTGTAGTTCTATCACTATTACATATTTTCATGTTTAATGCTATGTAGAGATGTATACCCTTTCTGCACAAAATAACCCCCTTAGCTTTGTGTAGTATTTTCTTGTTGTATTGTGACTACTGATGGACTACATTGTAAGATCATCTGTGAAACGTATTTTTTTAACCTGTACAGAATTGGAATTTATCGTATGTACTGTGTTATTCTCCAAATGCGACCGGCATCCTCATTGAACACCGTTATCTGTTGGATAAACATATTTATTGTAGACTTGTGGTTTGGTGATTTATTAGGTGGTTAATGTTTGTCATAGTGTACATAGTTTAAATAAGGAAATAAATTGTTGTTTCAAATCTTGACAATTAAACCGAATGAGATTTTAAACATTTGAAATATTCATATTTCTTGCTCAATATTCACATACAAGTATTGAATCTTTGTTTACATTTTAAATCCTAATTATTTTTCAAAATGTCTGTTTGTTCATATTTCATATGTTTAATGTATATGTTATTCACTTTTATACTGTATTGACAAAATGATGGGTGTAACAATCTTTAACCAAGTTCAAATGTGTTAAAGACAAAGACTTTGTTGGTATTGTGTTGTTATGAATGAGTTTTTTTATTCATTTTTTCTATTCCAATTAAGGTGCGGTTCACGTGAGTATCTGTCAGTGCCTGAAAGAAAAGCATCTAAAACAAAAACCTTGCCCTCCAAGAAGCATTCCAAAGGGTGAGTCATTAGATCTGACGGTTCACATAATTTACCCTCACAGAAGCCACATGAAATTCATGTAATGCTTTTTTGTAATTTGACTTTACATTGGCTTGAATACATCACCCCACCTTCTTAAAATATAAGTGCTATCTTCAGGGTCCTTACCTGGTTGCTACGGTCAACAGTGTCGCACTGAAATACGACCAATCCTTAAAATAAATGTAGTTAGTACTATGTTAAACTTGAATAGTGTTCAAAATATTGTACAACCCCCAAAAAACAACAATCATACCAACATTCACAAATGTCACTTTATAATCCATGTTTTTTGATTGGTTCTCTTTCAGGTTTCACCTGACCACCATGTTTTTTTGTGGTCTCCTACCCTTTTGACCTGACCACTAATGACCACTACTCCAGCTTTGCCCTTAGGCCCTCTCAAAGACCCCTAAGAGAGAACATTCACAGACAGCTCATGTAAATTGCAGTGGGGTAAGTGACCGCTTGACATCTATCATAACCGTTTAAATTGCATTCGAACATATTTGGCAATTATTCCGTGAGAAATTTGACTGCTATTCTTGAATAGACCACATCTTTCATGGGGGAATGATTATGTAGAGACTTGTAGATAATGGTAATTCAATATTTTTTCTGCTATATTATATTTAGAATAAATGTAGAACTTGATTAAACTGTAGTTTGTAAATCCGGTTGGTAAGAAGGGACACTGTCGGCCCTGAAAATGCAATAAAGAGCTATGATTTATAACACAATTAATCTTGAAATATTTTATCTTCCGAACAACACATTCTCCTAATCAAAATCTCTGCCCTTTTAGTGTTCAACCCTTTAATTAATTTAGCTTCGATACAAAGATATTGCCCTTGAATTATATGTTTCATATATCGATTATATCAATTGGTATATGGGAAATGTATATACTTCAGATGGATGGATTAATTGTCAATCTCTGTATGGATTACATGCTTATCTTATCTTTTTACAAAATTATGTTAAATCAAAATCCACACCAAGTGCCAGAAAACAATTAAGTGCATTGGTAGTTGAAATAAAACATGCTGCTGAAACATTTTCACAAATGCTCCCTTTAATTCAGAGGTTCACTTTATGTACAAACCTTGTTTTTTGCAATTGTGCATTTCATGATTTCTTTTTGTACATGTTCATTTATAATTCTGAATTAAACAAATGCTTTTCTTAAGACTTTTTTTCCATGCCTAACTTATTAATTTAAATTTTAGCTGGCCTTCCAAATGCCTACCTCACGCCTAAAGAGCAAGTCACTGCAGCCCTGATAAACCGCCACCATGACATCAAGCATCGGGTATGTACAGTGATTCAGTTGGAGCAACACAAATGCATACAGGATGAGATGCAGATTATTTAGGGCCTCTAGTAAATATCGACATGTTAATGTTAATCAGTCATTTAACTATTGGAATCAAAAGTATGTACACACTTTTTACATTTATTTTCTTCAACAAAACAAGCCTTTTACGGCCTAAATCTTTACTATTGTCGAAATCCACTCAATAGACATCTGATTCAAGTTGCAAGGATTCTTGGTAATAAAACCTTTTTTCTTTTTTTTTTTTACATTTCAGCGATGATTGTAGCATCTTCGATGGGTTGATGGAAGAAGATGAGAAAGACAAAGCAAAACGGTGAGCTAAATGAAGACCTCTGGTAGTTGATGGTGCTTTTGTACTAGTGGTATATCAGAAGAAACAAGGTCAAGGAAAGTTGGTCCTGTATGGCATTTCAATCCTCTTGTCATTCTGCAGTGTGTCCCGTAACAAGTCGGAAAAGAAACGGCGAGACCAATTCAATGTCCTCATCAAGGAATTGGGTACAATGTTGCCTGGCAACACCAGGAAGATGGATAAGTCCACCATCTTGCAGAAGAGCATTGACTTCCTCTGCAAACATAAAGGTCATCACCTTCTATTAGTATTTGTTTTCAGGCATAAATGTTTGCATCACTTGGTCCCGTAATGAGTATTATCATATTTGTCATTATAGCTTGTTGTTTAGGTTTTGAATCCATTTTAGTGTCATTTTGCAATAGTTTCAGATATTTGACATTTGTATTTGTATCATTGTGTGTGTGGACTGTTGTGGCGCTTAGACTGTTCCACTAACTGTTGTTGTTTCCTCATCAGAAATTGCAGCCCAGTCTGAGTCCTGTGAGATCAGGCAGGATTGGAAGCCACCTTTCCTCAGCAATGAGGAGTTTACACAGTTGATGCTTGAGGTAAAGACTGTAAATGTAATTCATATTTGGTAAATGCCGAACTGGAAAATTTTAATTTGTGATTTAACAGCAGAACTGTTAACAAAATGCACAGCATGCACTAAACATGATGTATTAATGACACCTGTATGTCATTGTTGTGGTGGAGAATACATAAAGGAACTCAATCTAAATATGCTTCAAAAAGATGATGATGGTTATAAATGAACTAAGTGTGTATGAAGAATGTTGTATAAGCAAAATTGAAGTTAGAAAACATGTTTATTTCATTTGTAGCTACAAAATACAATAGTTGTATTGATTTATTCTTCATATAATTAACCACAATATATCTGAAGACAAAAGTTGATAATTTGTGTATCAACAAATATGTGATTTAATGATAAGTTAGTCTTTATGTTTAATTTGATTAATAATTGTATCAATATTTCTTTTCAAAGGCCCTGGATGGCTTCTTCATAGCAATAATGACCGATGGGAACATCCTCTACGTCTCTGAGAGCGTCACCTCCCTTCTGGAACACTTTCCGGTGATACAACTGTTTTTCAGTGACTATGATTAGTTGTCGTCTAATTCTGTTACTGTACTCCAATTGGTTTTCTAACGTTTTAAGATGCTAGCCTGTGTGGGATTTGACTTTAATGTTATCTGCCCAGGCTGACTTGGTTGACCAGAACTTGTTAAACTTCCTGCCTGTTGGCGAACACTCAGATGTCTACAAAACATTGTCCACACACCCTGGTGACACAGAGAGCCTTGGCTCAGATTACTTTAAAAGTAAGTACCACTTAGTTGTTTTTTTTGATAATAACATTTATTTGGAGTTGATTGGATAATGTGAAAATCGAAAGGATTATAAAATTCTTACAAAATGACATCATGCTTTCTAAAAAAAACATGTTGAGAATTTAGAGATGACTGAATATTCTGAGTCACGCCTGCAGCAATACTTCCTGCATTCTGACGGACCTAGAGGAGGCCAGAACCTTTTTTAGGCTTTGTGAAGACAAAAAAAAGGTTTTAAAGGAAATTTTAATTGGACCAAAAAAACTTGCCTTATTGACCATTTGCCCTGCTTGTTTGTTCAAGGTCTGCTTTTCTATATATATATTTTTAACAATGAACCCTTAAAACCTTGTTTAAAAAATATAAATTCAAAATATTTAAATTCATTATATTTTCCATCAAATATTTTTTTCTTTTCCAGGTAAAAACTATTTGGAGTTTTGCTGCCATATGCTTCGAGGATCCATAGACCCTAAAGACCCTCCTGTTTATGAATATGTTAAGTTCATTGGAAACTTCAAGTCCCTTAGTAATGGTATGTTTAAAAGTAGACAATGGTATCATCTTACTTTACATTCCATGAATCAGCATTTTTTTTTATAACTTGGACTGTCTTCTGCTCTTGTCAAGTTCCCAACATAACCAGGAACGGTCTAGCAGGGGTTTTACAGCGATCACTGCAGCCTGCCTTTGATGACCAGGTGTGCTTCGTAGCCACTGTCCGACTCGCCAAACCTCAATTTATTAAGGTAGCAATGGATTGTAGAGTTTCTTTCTACTGTGCCTCATATAATACAAATGGCATGAAAACGGTCCTCCAATCTGTGTTTAACTGTGTGGCTTTTTTTTCTATTTAAAGGAGATGTGCACAGTAGAAGAGCCTAACGAAGAATTCACCTCGAGACACAGCCTTGAATGGAAGTTTCTTTTCTTAGACCACAGGTTAGTGACTTTGAGACATTTATTTTCTTCCCAGGGTTTGGTGAAAACGCAATCCTCTTCCTTTTCCACAATAAGAGCTCCACCAATCATTGGCTATCTGCCGTTCGAGGTCCTTGGGACATCAGGGTACGACTATTACCATGTTGACGACCTGGAGACGCTGGCTAAATGCCATGAACACTGTGAGTGGCCAGATTTTTTTTTTTTAACTTTCACTGAGAACATAAAACGGCATTTTGTTAAATACTTCTCCTGTTCAGTGATGCAGTACGGTAAAGGGAAGTCTTGTTACTACCGCTTCCTGACCAAAGGTCAACAATGGATTTGGCTCCAGACGCATTACTACATCACCTATCACCAGTGGAACTCACGTCCTGAATTCATTGTCTGCACACACACAGTCGTCAGGTACGCCCAGTTGACAATTCCTTTGTCTTGTCCTAGTTAATAGTTCAGGTTGAGTGTTTAGTCTGACATGATTAATAACCTCATGTGATTTATTTTACTGTAGCTATGCAGAGGTGAGGGCAGAACAGCGGCGAGAGCTGGGGATCGAAGAATCAAACCCAGAGGTTCCAGTAGACAAGGTGAGAAATCCATCCACTGAACAGATGGAATTCCACTAAATGTTTTTTCTTTTGAAAATGTTAAGTTGTAACTTTTGTGAAACTTTGAGTTGTGTACACGTACGTTTGTTGTGAAAATCTCCATGTGTAATTTGTGTTACTTTCAGAGTCAAGATTCTGAGTCAGAGTCCCAACTTAACACATCTAGCTTGAAAGAGGCGCTCGAGCGTTTTGATCACAGCCAAACACCGTCAACCTCTTCGCGCAGTTCCCGCAAATCTTCATCACACGTGTCTGACAACACCTGCACCTGTAAGTTTGTTAAAGATAACCGTCAGCACTAATGCATGGTGGATAAATGAATGCCATAAAATGTTAACAGCGTCGAAGCTCCATATGGACACGACCACTCCACCCCGCCAGTCCCTGGCCTCCACCATGGAAATGACATCTCAACGTCGCTCATCCATCAGCAGCCAGGTAATTGGTTTCAAGATGGTTCTCTCTCAGCTGTCTTGATGTTCTAATTATTCTGCGTAATTTGGTTTAAAATGGCTTTATGTCTTCATCGGTAGTCAATGAGTTCTCAAACCACGGGTCAGAGTGCAACTCCAGCTATGATGGCTAAGCAGCAGCAGCAACAACAGCAGCAACAGCAGCAGCAGCATCAACAACAACAACAGCAACAGCAACAACAGCAGCAGCAACAACAACAACAACAACAACATACGCAACAGCAACAACAACAACATACGCAGCAGCAGCAAATCCTGACGAATGTTCAGGTGAGTCTCGGTACATTTATATTTAGTGATCAACAATATCATAAAACTCTTGTTTTCATCTTCTTTGTGCAGCCTGTGATGGAGTTTTCAGCACAAGTCAATGCCGTGCAGCATATAACAGAACAACTGGAGCAAAAAAGCAGAATGATCCAGGCAAACATTCTGCGGCAGCAGGATGAGCTGAGACACATTGAGGAGCAGCTGCGGAGAGTCCAGGGACAGGAGTTCCAGGTAACGTGCAGAAGACACGCAAGTAGAGAAGTTGTCCGACAAAGTCTGATGTCACTTGTATTTACATTGAGGTCACATGTATTTACTCAACATAGTAAAACTGTTTTTTCTCCATGTTTAAATCTGTGAGTCTATTTATTTCACATAAATTCACATATAAGATTCACAATGTTTGTTTTCACTTAAACCAAGTTTTTTAACCTCTCATAACTACGATGTGGACGAATGAACTTTATGAACTTCTAGTAAAGTCATTAGAAGAGTGGTGGCTGCTGTTGTACTAGTCACTATGTGGAGAAACAAATCAGTTTGGTTCTTTAAATGTTGCTGCTTTAGATTTTTGTTGTACTTTTTTAACAGTAGTTTGAGTTACTTTCCAAATAATAATTGTATACATGTTGTCTGTTACCACTTTAAACTGTTAAACACATTAACCGAAAAATCAACTGTCTATGACAGATTTGGTTCTCATACCTTGTGGTATAAATGCCTGTTTTGTTTTCCAAAACAGTTTTTAACTGTTATCATGACAGTCTACTTGATTCGTTCTCCAGACAGACTCAAAATAGCTCATCACTGTTCATTATGGCCTGACACTTGTGTTTTCATCTTAAAGATGTTCTTGCAACAACAGGGTGGAGCCATGAATGTGCAGCTTCCCCAAGTCGGTTCGGTCCAGCCCACGACCTCTTTGACCAATCAGGTCCAGCAAACGGCGATGAATTCCATCCATTCAGGATCTCAGCAAATTAACATCCAGCAGGCGACGCCTCCTCTTCAAACAGCCCAGCAGACCATGCAACAGGTGGGACATGAAGTTCACATGATCTGTAACTGCATTTAAAAAAGTTCCCTCTTTTATGATCCTGTTTTGATTTGGAGTTCATGAACAATGTCTGGCTAAAATATGTTATGTTATGTCCAATCACAGTTTTGGAAATGTCCACATTTCAAATGGACATTTGTCATAAAAGATTATTTATAAAGTTATACATCACTACATCACTCTAGATTCTTATCTTGGTTTCATGATTTTCTTGGTGATCAGCTCAAATTAATTACCTTAAGTTAGTTTTGAACCTGTTTTTTTTTAATCCATTAGGTGCAACGGCAGCCTCAACAACCTCCCCAGGCTCAGCCACAGAACCAGGGCTCTGTCACTGCCCCGCTATACAACACCATGATGATCTCTCAGCCGGGCCAACCCAACGTCCTGCAGATCAGCACCAGCTTGCCACAGAACAACACTCCTCAAGGAACGGCTGTGGCTACCTTTACTCAAGACAGGCAGATTCGGTGAGCGTCCAGTACATTGCTGCCACCTGTCGACCAGAATATGAAAGTTTAATTTCATAGTTCCATATTGGATCATTTTTTTGTTCTGAACTTATTTGTACATTTTCCTAAAAGAGGATAAAATTAAGCAAACGTTTATTTTACATTAAATAGATATTTATAATCAGTACCAACTCTTGAACTATTATTGTTTAAACTTGTATTTGCTGACAATTCCTGATTGTTCTTTTTATTCGTTCACTTTTTAGATTTCCAACTGGACAGCAGCTGGTGACCAAACTTGTAACTGCGCCGATGGCTTGTGGTGCGGTCATGGTGCCCACCTCCATGTTTATGGGGCAGGTGGTTACTGCATACAACCCTTTTGGCAACCAACAAGTAAGCATTTGATTAAACCAGATTCACACAGATTTTTTTAAAAAAATGGAAAAATCTGATTATCGCAGCAGGGAGGACAAACGCCAACGCTAACTCTTCAGCCTGCCCAAGCTCCACAAGGTCAACAGGAGGGTCAAACCCAGACAACTGTGGTAGCTCAAGGAAGCCAGCAGGGTCAACAGCAGCAGCAGCAATTTCTACCGGTAACTCTTCTTGGCTTTGCTTCATAACACCAGTGTCTCTGTATTAGAGCTATATGATTAATCGCAGCATATTCACAAACCTCTTCAATGTCTTTTTCCGTCAGGGTACCCGACTTCTCCATAGTACCCAGTCTACCCAATTGATTCTTCAGGCAGCTTTCCCACTTCAACAACAGGGCCCATTCGCCCAGGCAACACAGCAACTACAGCAGTCACAACAGCAACAACCATCGCAACAACAACAGCAGCAGCAGCAACAACCATCTCACCACCAGAGGCACCAGCAGCAGCTCAAACCGCAGCCCCAGAAACAGCCGAAAGCTCTTTCCTCGCACAGAACGGACAGTGTCAGCAGCCAACCACAGTGATGTTTCGACATCATCATGAACCTTATATCAGGGAAAAACAAACGGCCACATACTTCAAGTTCACGTGGCCCAAACACTTTTTTTCCCTAAAAAAAGCTCCCGCCTTCTGGAAGCTAACCGAGAGGATAACCAAGGAAGGATTGTCGCCATGGCAACAAGCTGAATTTGCATTCCTTAAAATGGGGAGTGTCACCGAGGGGCTACAATTAATGAAACTTGACGGCTGCAGAGCTCACCTTATCGTCACGGTAAAGACGACAGGAAGGGGTCTAGCTTGTACAGATCTGTATGATAAACAAATGTGTGTAAATATTCAAAACAGACTAACAGGAAACAGAAGTAGTATTTTATATGACTGCATGAAAAGAATATCTGTATGTTTTTCTTAGTTGCTGTTGAAAAAAAACCTATTTTTACTTTTGGTCATGTGTATTTTGGTCTGAGATGGAGTGTTAAACGTCTCTCACAGACTCACTCCCTTCCCTTCTTCTCTAAAAAACAGACGTCCCACACTACACGCCGTCATTGTGCGGTGAGCAGCACAGGCGTGTTGTTTTAAAGGTGTTTTAAACATAGTGTCTTTGACAAAAAGGTCTTTTTAACGTTGCAAGTACAAATTATATGACAGTTCAACTGAATTCTGTATAAGATGATCACTGTATGTGTAAGAGGTTAGTGGTGATTCCAAGTGCCAATTACATTACATAACATGTTTTGTTCTTTTAAACAGACTACTCAAAGGCATATATATATAAATATATATAAATATATTCTATTTTCCAAGACATTACCCTTAAAAACGTGCGTGTGTGTGCCTGTGTGTGTGTGTGTGCATAGAAGGGATTATTTTTGAAGAGTAAGATTACCATATAATAAGCAAATCCTCAACCTCCAACCTCCAACATTAGCACTTGTGGTTGTGTACACTAAATCACCGTCAGACCGTGTTGTTGTAAACTGTGGTGTGATGCTTTGAACTAATGTTTTTTTTTTTCTTTCTTTTTTGTTTTTTTTTGGGGGGGTGGGAATACAATCTGTTTCACCGAGTAAGCATGAGTGTAATTTGTGTGTGTGTGCGTGTGTGTGTGTTTGCCCCCTGTCTTACAATACCAGTCTTAGTAAGTCGCCGGTTGGTTCTTGTATTCTCAGGTTTGTGAAAGGTTCTTGGTCTGCCTCAGTCTAGAACTAATGCAGGAAGAGTAGATGGTGATGATGCAAAAAAGAGAGTTTGTCAAGAGTAACATGTCTTCAACTAAACAATTCCCTTTCAGATTTTAGGAGATGCGTTTAGTCGCTTTATTCGACTCTTGTGACATCATTATGTCAGTCTTCTACTTCCTAAGCCTCAGAAATCTTCATGCAGTTCAGTTAAATATCTCAGTTCCCATGCAGCGGTTTAAGGCCAGACCCGGTCGACTTGACATATGTAAGCCATATCAAACAGAAAAGCCTCGGATAGGTGACGGTGTGATGGGAGGAAACTGAGCAATGTGAATGTGTCTTTTTGTCTTTGTGTGCGTGTGTGTACTGTGAAACTACTGTGTCCTCTTCTTTAACTTCTATGTCTCAGGGGGGTCTGTTCCCCCTGGCGATAGTCAATCAGTTCTTACGTTGCAGTAATGAGAAGTAATTGTCATGTTCAAGGAACTCCTCCACTTGGTCTCACAACTCTGAGAGCTTGTGTTGGAGGGAACGACTTGAATATACAGTATATATGTGTGTGTGTGTGTGTGTGAGTGTTTGTATGCATGCTACCTGGTCTTTCACATGTTTTTCATAAGAAAAATGCTTGTAGTGGGAAGAGTGACTGAGAACAAGGGAGGTCCTGCTATTGTGCAACTATGAATGACTGCTCAAACTCACAGTGATGTTTCTGACAATGTCCCCTCCAAGAATGGCCCGACCTTAATCTACCGATCTTTCCAGAGAGCCGTTCACTTCAGTGATTCTAGTCGTCCATTTCCACGTAGTCGGTGCATATCCCCGCTTCACTCGGTTGGCATCACCCCTAAGGTTCTTGATGACGTGCGTGTGTGTCACTGGCGCCCAGCCCAAAGAATGTATAGTTTTTAAAAGGGATGTATGGATGTTGCAACTGTTGAGTTGGAAATCTCAAACGGATGTTTCAATGAAGGAAATCAAGGCTAGTTCAAATGTGTGCCACTGTAATCACCTGTGTGAACCCAAATCTTTCAGTATTTCACATGTTTATTTTACGAAAGGAGCTCTGAATGTTCAGTCGGTTTGTTCAACAGCCATCACAGAAGTCATCAGCTGGGGACAAGGATCTATGTGTAGGATACTGGGTGAGAATCATTGTTGACGACAGCCCCCTGCCCAAACAGCTAAGTGTAAAAAGGTGCTATGCTTACCTGTACCGTTTGTATGTCTGTATATCCTTTCTGCTATTGAACTGTGCTCCTTTTATCTACCCTCCCAAGTAAAATGTAATACTATTCAATATTTTAAAGCAAAAATGTTTGCAGTTATAACCCTTTTCCCTCTTGGTCAATTTGAAAATTAAAAACAGATGCAAATATTACGTAAAACCAGTGACTCTGTTTGATTGATTTCCAATAATAATGAGACGGCCAGTGATCGTCTGGATGGAGTTTTAAAGAGGAAAAGCACCAACATGGGTCACTACACTGACGTGACCAGGAAAGAATTTGAGAGAAACACTGCTTTGTGGGAAGTCAAGATTAAATGGGATGCACTTTTCTTTTTTTTTCCTCACACTGGCCGCAAACATACTTGCATGCAGGTTCATGGATGAATCTAAATGATTATTAGAAAGTTATTTTTTGAGTTTAAGATCGACCGGAGACTTGTACAAGTGTTTGTAATCAAATATATAACGGGTAAAACAAACGTTTACTCTCAAGAATGGGAAAATGTACAAATAGTTGCACCACAAATATGATCAGTCAATGAAACTCAGAAGTTAGAAATCTTCAGGGATGTTAAGTAATTGAAACGTTTATTTGATCATTTCTTTATTACAAGTCAACAGTATCTCAACATTCCTCACTGCTCTCACCTCATCCATTAAGAAAGGGAACGCACAAAGACATCTAAAGGCACATCTCTACTGTATTAACGTTGCATACAGGTTTGCATCACATGAAAGGTTCATCCTATATTTACAAACCACGACACGAACATCGATGACGGCTCACAGTATCTATTTGAGAAGCAGCGGTACAGTCGTCTTCATCATGGCTCAAATATTCACATGCTGGCACATCTGCCGTCTTAGGTCCATCATCGTTGTGCCCTTTAGAAGCCAGAACAGAGGGTTATGCTTGAGCAAATGAAAGAAGGTGATCTTTAAATTAGAGAGTCTTGAAAAAATGCAGTTTAATGGGCTCTGATTAAAAAGATGTCGTGTTTCCACTGAACCGTCATTCATTCTTGTTGATTGTCACTTCACTCTGTTGTTGGTATGAAAAAACATGAACTGATGATGAAGGATCATGATCCATACTGCCTGAGGTGATGTCATTCACTGTGTTACCAGTGGAATCAAGTGCAGAAACGTCATCTAAGAAGACATGAGACATCATAGTTGGCAGCAGAAGACGATATCCAGCGAAGACGTAGGTTTGAGTGAGTGTGCCACAAAGTTAGCGGAATGGTTAGTATGTGCATGTCGGGGGGTTTGACCTTGAGTCTTGCAGCTTTTGATTCCGGATCACATCAGACGTAGTCCAAAAAGACGTCGGCCGTGCTCTGCAGTAAGGGTTGGGTGGGTGCAGTGGTGCTGCAGACAGAGCTGAGTCGCCGTGACGACGTCCTCTGGGGATCTACCGAGATTGATGTTGCACTCACAGTCAGATATTCCTATAAAAAACACAAGACAATTTATGAAAAAGATGCAGGTCCAGTTGAACAACTAGAAAATCACTTTACTGTCATATTTGTAACCAATGTTTAATTCGACCCTTCCATACACACAGTATGGCAGTAGCTGTGGAGAGCTCGCTTGCGCACCACACTACTTGAGAGCAGAACGGTGCCACTCAAATGTAATTGTGTTTAATTTTATATTTTCAGCTTTTCCTAAGAATGTCATAAGAATATTTACAGTGACACTTAAAAAGTCACACTGTGAGGCCAGCAGGAGTCCTGAGAACATCATTGTTATTGGAGAGAGAAGAAAGTGACAAGTTGATATACAATTAATTCAATCTTAGTTGCACTCGCTAGTGAGTCGATAATGTAACTAGAACCGTCAACTTCCTGTTGAAACTTTAAGACTACATATTTTAAAAAGATTCTCGACTCTCCTGTCATTTGCTCTGATGAAGTTGAGTGTATCCAGTAGCGGCATTTTTTCATGACATACCCCCCGCTTGATAACAAAAATTAAAATGCGCCTCTGCAACATGGTTTTGTATGAGGTGTCGTTTTATGTGTGGCGTGCGCATTAGTTTTATGTGTGCGCGTGCGCATTCGTTTTATGTGTGCGCGTGCGCATTTGTTTTATGTGTGCGCGTGCGCATTTGTTTTATGTGTGCGCATACGCATTTGTTCTATTTATTTTATAGGTTTGTTTGTGATGTGTAGTTATGCGTTTGTGTGCATGTCACTGGTGTGCGCATGTGTCAGTGTGTGTCTGCGCAGTAGCGGTTTTAGGTACGGGCGAACGGGGCAGCCGCCGATAACAAAAATTAAAATGCGCCTCTGCAACACGGTTTTAGGCGATCTGGCGCCCCCTGCAGCAGCTGCTCGCTGACAAGGTGCAGCTGTGAGTGAGAGAAGAAAGAAGGGGGGCGCGGGGGAAACTTCACCTCTGGTTTTGGGGCGCTTTGGGGGAGGCTCGCCCAGGGAGTAATTCAGTGTAGAACCGCCACTGAGTGTATCTGATGCTAAAGAGTGAAGCAGAGGAGACTGACAGGTGAGCGTGAGCTTCACTGACACAAATTTGACATTATTTAGATCAGTGGCCCATAGAGGTCGCTGGGGCGCCGCCCTCCCACCGGTTTGGTTGTATTATTATTATTATTATTTGTAAAGCGCCTTTTTGATTTATTTTTCTTTATATCTATATCTATATCTATATCTATATTTATAGATATAGATATACCTATAAATAATTCATTCTTTTTAGTTTGAAAATAATCATCAACAGTGAAGGTTGGTATGTTTGTAGAATTCTTCACACTGATAAACTATATTTACTACATTGCTCAACGTTCTCATTATAATTTTGGTTTGTGTCGTCATTCGTCATATCCGGTCTATCTACACCGCCGCGAAAGTAGCGGAGATCTCTGAATATAATTTCAGGGACCTGGACAGTACACCTTGTTTTTTTGTTTTTTTTGTTTTGTTTTTAATAATTTGATTAATTCTGTATGAAGCATGTCACAGTATAATTAAAATGTGTTTTCATTTGTATCTAAACAAATTCAATAATAAACATTTTTCTTCTTTTCCTTTCTGCTGCTCCCTTCAGGGGTCGCCACATCCTCCTCCATCTAACCCTGTTCTCTGTATCCCCCTCTCTCACACCAACCAACTTCATGTCCTCTTTCACTACATCCATAAACCTTCTCTTTGGTCTTCCTCTAGACCTCCTGCCTGGCAGTTCCAACCCCAGCATCCTTCTACCAATATACTCACTGTTCCTCCTCTGTACATGACCAAACCATCTCACTCTGGCCTCCTCTCTGACATTATCTCCAAAACATCTAACATGTGCTGTTCCTCTGATTGACTCATTCCTGATCCTATCCATCTTCGTCACTCCCAAAGAGAACCTTAACATCTTCATCTCTGCTTCCTGCCTTTTCCTCAGTGCCACTGTCTCTAGACCATATAAATGATTAGCTTCCAACATATTTATTTCTACATGTTATCAATATAGTTTAAATTAAGACTATTAAGGTCCGATTCTTTTAATGGTATATGCAGGGAAATGTACTGGAAAAGAGTCCCACCTAGATTAATTTCCACCAGCCGCCAATGACGTATACATATATTGTAATGATTTATATTTTGTTTGATGAAACAGTAATATTTGCCAGGTGAGTTGACCACTTACATTCCGGGTGTTCTCTGACAGTAGTGCTTCAGTCTTCTCCACCAGCTTCCTAAAAGACGGTCTTTTCAGCGGGTCTTGGTTCCAGCAGGACAGCATCATGTCGTACCTACAGGGGGCAGACTCGGATCATTGTCTGATGACGCAACATGACTGGTCCATTGGGTCCATTTGCTGGGTGATGGCGACATCATCACACAAACACGTACATGTCACTGGGAGCGAACTGCGGCCTGCTCATCCTCTGACCTTCCTGAATCATCCGATAGAACGCTGGTCCAACGTGCATCCCAGGGTAAGGGCTGTTTCCTGCACGAGGGAAGTGGTTCTCAATCATCCAAGAAAACATATCTGCCACTTCTTTTGGGCGTCACAACAGTCGGTGCTTTGTGGCTCTGACCGGACATCGTACCTAGAGAGAAGATCTCCCAGAGAAGGATGCCGTACGACCACACATCACTTTCGAAGGTGTAGACACAATCGAAGATGCTTTCCGGAGACATCCACTTGACTGGAAGACGTGCCTGCAGATCGCACAGACACAGCGTTGAACGAGTAGGACCTTCAACTCAAAACAATCTGGCAGGGAGTCAATGAAAGCTTGTGTCATTCTATTGACATACACCTAGACGCCAATGTCAAATTAATTTTTTTCTTCAAACCTAAAGATGTGTGGTGGTTTGTATTAAAGCTCATTTTAACTGTTTAATTCATGAACAACTATGATCATATTGAATTTGCGAGGGCTAGCTGGTATAAAGTGACATTTAATAATCCAACACACTTTAAAGGTATATATTTAAAGTGTTTTTTTTTAAGTGTGCAAAATGAAGTCGGATTTTATTGGTCCAAAAGTTAAGTAAGTAAGTAAGTAAGTAATTTTTATTTGTATAGCGCTTTTCCAGACCAGGGTCACAAAGCCTGAACAAATAGAAACGTCTTAAGATGTTTCTTGAAGGAGTCAGTAGATCATCAAACACGAGAGAGAGGAAGATCGTTCCAAAGCTTAGGAGCAACAGTCTGGAAGGATTTCTCTTCCTCTGGTCCTGAACCGTGTGCGAGGAACCATCAGTAGATTCTGATCCACAGACCTCAGAGCCCGAGCTGGGGTGTAAGGCTGGATCAGATCAGTGATGTAAGGTCTGACCATGAATAGCTCTGAAAGTAAGAACCAGAATTTTAAAGTTGATCCTGAAAGAAACTGGAAGCCAGTGAAGAGTTTTAAGGATCGGAGAAATGTGAGTTCTTCTACTTGAGCAGGTTAGAATTCTCGCTGCAGAGTTCTGAATCAACTGCAGGCGAGACAGCTCCTTCTTGTTAAGACAAATTGTCAAATTAAACGTTACAAAACCCCATCGAAGTCATTATTTGCCGTTTTATTGCCGACATCAAAACCTGAAGAAGTTTGATGAAAAATAACACACACTGCCCTTTAAATACAAAAGAACATTATCTGGCAACTTTTTTAGAACGTTAACATCTTTGTGAAAGCAGTTGCTCAACATGGTTTTAATGAATTGTAAATAAAAAAACATAGAAAGAAAAAAGAGGCCTGTGTAGCTTCTGATGTCATCCCTGCAGGCAGGAGTGATTGAGCGTCAGACAACTGTGGCAGTGAACAGAAGATCGATAAAATAAAAGGTGTACGGCGGACTCACGTTGCCTCTCAGAACGTAGCTGGAATCCGTGGTGATGTCCCGTGCCAATCCGAAGTCGCAAATCTTTGCGACCCTGCCGTGTGTCAACAGTACGTTTCTTGCAGCGAGATCCCTGTGAATACACTGCACACGTGCACACACATGCACAGACCATCAGCGGTGTTGACATAAGAGCTGGTTATTCAGTGAGGGTGGGGTGTGCACCCTCAAACAGTCACTCCAGGTTACTGAAAAGAGCCAACTGACAAAATCAAACCTTGAGATACGATTAGGAAAAACATATTTCGGACATGATTGACAGTTAACTACATCAGCAAGCAGGGGTCGATCAAAAAAGGGGCCAAAAAGGTTAAAAGAAAACAGTTGCGTTTGAGGGCAACTATGGAGGTATATCAGTGGCATCAGAATACTAGTTAGAATTTTATGAAGGCTGTGGCTTAGAAGCATTGAATAATTCTTTAAATTAAAGTTAGATAATTAAATACAATTAAATCAATTGAAAATTAATTATTTATACACATATAGTTTGACACTCTAACTGCAATAATTAAAAAGAAAACATTACCTAAGTTCAATATTCTTTATACAAAGCCTTTTAAATGCAATGTTTGTAAAATACTTTAATGCTTGAAAAAAATCTATATATAATTGGTTTTCAATTAACCAAACAATTATGATTTTTGATTAATACAATACTGAATGTTATATTCATGTAAAATTATGTAAAAAGTGTTAATAGTAAACGATAAAGAAAATAATCATGACTGAATATTTAACGGGCGATGGTCTCACATTTTTGGAAGTGATGTACTCCATTCCTTTGGCCACCTGGAAGGAGAAGCTGAGAAGATCTTCAGCGTCCACAGACAGCTCCTCAACACGGTCATCTAGTGCAAGGGTAGCAGCAGCATTAGCTGATCCATGTGGTTCTTACATACATCCAGGAGACTACCTGACGGAGAAGATCTGCCTTTCTCAGAAGATTTCATTGGAGTGTATCCGTGAGCGGCCACTTCTTTCCTGCTCATAAACAACATCTCAAACACACTCATTTTGACACCCAACTATTAAGACACACTAACACACCCTGAGTTTTCTACTCCATTGGACACATTATGATAGTAACCACCCTCCATCCCAGAGTTGAGGAAGCAGGCCCTTTTTCTGCGCAGGAAGTTGAGGAGGTCGCCATAGCAACAGTATTCAGCGATGACCAGAAGTGGGCCTGGCAGAGAGCAGAGAAGGACATTTAAAAGCCAAAATACAGTCAGTAAAAAAAATATGATATGAGGCACAAAGTCAGTTCTTCTGTTTATCTTTAGGTTGGAACTATTATAACAGTTATGAGCCCGAACTTTAAAACAAGACAATTAAACAGGTTCAGTTCAGAAGCGTTATATTTGTTTTCTGGAGCCCTGGAAGCGACATGAGAAGTCAAATAGTTTGATTAAATTCTGTGTCAATGTTTGCTCGGGAGATGGTGCGACTACTCTATTAAGTTTATTGTCAGCTCGGCTGACGGAACACGCCTCGGCTATTGATCGACCGTCCTGACAAATTGTGTTGCATCCGAGTATGTCACGTCTTCTTGATCACACGCTCCAACACTCACCTCCCACCGTGCACGCTCCCAGCAGATTCACGATGTTCACGTGGTTCCCGAGGTAACTGAGGACCTTCAGCTCCGACATCAGCGCCTCCTTCTCCGTGGAGTGAGCGTTGGCTGCGACGAGAATTCGTTCATATTGATCTCATATCACAAGAACACGTGACTAAACACACGCTTACGTTTGAGCATCTTCACAGCAACGGTCGTAACGGTGTCGGCGGAACACATTCCATACGCTGTAGCTCTCACCACCTTTCCGAAGGCTCCCGCGCCGAGCGTCTTTCCTGTTGCCATGGAACACTTTTAGTTTGTCCATCTTAAGACAAGCTTTTTCATAAGAAGGTGATGTCAGCAGAACATTCTCACCCAAGCGTAGTTTCTGTCGGGAGAACTCCCATTTGGGGTCATAGGGAAGCTGGGTGGGGTCAATGTAGATGTAGTTGTTGCCATGGATACTGTCGATGACCTTCCATTGGATTTGGAATTTTGGTTTCTGTCGGCGGGAGCGGAATAGGGATACAAAATGAATGGTAACATACTTCTGGCATCACTGGATTTAAAGATTCAACTTCCATGATTGACTCTCACCCGGGTGTACTTGTAGAGCAGCACGACGACGAAGACGAGGAGCAGGACGCCGATGGTTACCGTGGCAATTAGAACAGGTGTGAAGAGTTTGTGAGGAACGACTCGTTCTGAAACACAAACACACAAGTGTTAGCGGCAGAAACATTTGCATTGAGTCATCGGATAATGGCTACCAGCTTCGTAGTGTGTGTAATGGTTTTGCCATCACCAGAGTGAATGTGAATAGAATGGCAGTTGGTGTGTTAGCATGACTAGCATGAACTCTCTTACCGTCTTTTTCCTCCACGCTGTGATCCACTCATTGTTGAGAAGCTGATATGACACTTTAAATAAAATTTAATTGAATTGAACTGGGACCTGAAATCAAACTGCACAGCTCCTGTGACTCTTTGCCGCCCAGTCGATCACTAAATTATTTAACATGCATGTCCAATGGTTTATTTGAAAAAAACAGCATGAGAGGAGGAGTTCCTAAACAAACTAATTATTGAAAAATAGAATACTACATCTTGTTTTTTATTTTTTGTTTAGGCATTATTTATATATTTAGAGAATAGAGATATTACATTGTATGTTGTCAAAAACCTGAACTGTTAAAAACAATAATTATATATATATATATATATATATATATATATTTATGTATATATCAGATCCAAATTATTGATTTTAAACACAACAAAACAGGCCAAAAATAAGAAAAACATAGACCCTATTTTATAATAACAGCTTGTACCTCCTTCCTGCTTCAACTATTCTGAGTAAATAAGTTACAATTATACATATTATATCATGAGAGAATACAGTTGATCACTGTCAATGGAATATTAATACTAGCACGTTCAATGTGTGGCATTATACACGCCTCGTCATATCAGGACAGTTTTACATGTGAACTTCTTCTCATCCAAAGACACTCCCGTCCAAAGACACTTCCTGTGCAGCTGCTGCAGTGGTGTTGCTGTGTGTCATGGATTAGTAAAGTCTCGCTGTAATCCTGGGCTGCGTCGTCAGCAAACGCTAATCGTAATCATTCTGAACCTAGTTACCGCGTGTGTGACAAGTTTGTGTGTGTGTGTACCAGTTATGGAGAAAAGTGTGTAGTCTTCGTCGCCTTCAGTAGAAGCCACACACTCCAGTGTGTTGTAGTGTGAGTGTTCCTTGCTGATGTTCAGCCGGCTCTCGATCTCACCCCTCCCAAACTGAGACTCGGTCACCATGGCGACGTCTGGCGTTTCCCATTGAGTAGCGTTAGGGAGGCGGGAGCACCTGCAGGGGTTCATACAAAATGTTATATACACACTAATAATTCTTTATTTTTCCAACTTGAGTTTATTCTATCACGCATGTCCTGTTTACTTTTCAATTGTTTTTTTCAACCTTAATGTGAAGTGAAGACCCAGGGGCCACATGTGGCCCTTTCACGGCCCTCATGAGGTCACAGATCAGGGATACATTTTTATGATGGCTAACAATTTTATTATTTAACCCCTTTTAAAATCTTTGTTTCAAGTTTTTCCTTTGTTTGTTAATTTTAGTCATTTAAAAAAGATAATAATATGGCTTTCTTTTTTGATGCCATGGAATAACTACACCTCATGTTTTTCACTAAAATGTTAAATATGAAAGATTTCCTTATTTCATAGATCTGAATATTCAATTAAATAATATCTTAAACATATGTTTTAATGTCCTTTTTATTATTTATTAAAATCAATCATCATGATGTCAAGATCCGTTTATTCCCTTCTTTATTTTTATACGTATATAATGTGGCCCTTGAGGAAACGTAATGGTTTCAAGTGGTTTACTTTTTAGTTTATCTAATTGCTAATGTCACCAGTTTGGTAGTTGGACATGAAGAAGAACCAAACAAACCTAGAGTGCGGTACATCACAGAAGAACCAGCTGATCTTAGGCACGGGGAACCCTGCGGCCACACAGCGCACCTGTCCTTCAATGGGCCCTTCCTTGGCGATGATGGATGGTTTGACTTTAAAAGACAAATATAAAAATAAAAGATACAGTTTCAACATACGGCTCCCGCTCAAAAATGTCTCCCTTCAATCACAAACAAGCTCACCATTGACAGACACGTGAAAGGAATGGCTGACGGACGCATCTTCATGACTGGCGGAGAACTTGTAGGTGCCTTCCTCGGATCCAACGACCCTCACCAGTCGCAGCACGCTCACGTACCTGATCGGAACAAATGCTGTGTCATCATTTGAGAGAAGGCATTTTTGTAAGCTTGGTCTTCGAACCTGTATCTGTGGCGGTGCACGATGATCACATGTTCGGTAGTGTTGAGGAGCCTCCGGCCGTTGTAGGACCAGAACAAGGAGCTGGGAGCCGGGTATGAGTCCCACTGGACTCTGAGGCTCAGACTATCCCCCTCTTTGACCACTGCATGCACCGGGCTCTGGCTGCCCACTATAGAGATGAATCCCTGGTCTTCAAAAGACATGTGACATGTCACTGTGACGTTGTCTTCGCCAGATCAAAGTTAACATTAACTGATGCGTTCAAGGTTTTCATGAGTCAATATTGTTCCAGTTGTATCATTCCAAGATGGTGTCAGAACATTTAAACAAATGAGATCAATATTTGTGTTTTGAACATCTGTCATGCCTGTTTGTGTGTCATTAGTTCACGTGTCTGTATGTTTACGTTTTCCATGTGTTTGTGTGGCAAGTCTTCATTTGTGTTGTGTGTTTGAATAACCATGTTTTTGTGTGTCTATGTGTGCCATATGTCCATGTGTTCCATGTGTTTGTGTTTGCCACTTGTGTCATGTATTTGAAGGTCTTCTTGTGTGTCATATATTTATGCGTGTCATGTTTGCCATGTGTTTATGTGTTCCATGTACGTGTGTTTGTCTTTTGTTTGTTTATGTGTTCATGTTTGCATGTGTGTATGTGTGTTACATGTCCGTGTTCATGTGTTCAAGTGTGCCATGCGTGATCATGTGTGTCTGTGATGATGTGTTTATGTGTCTACATGATTTTTTGTCTACAGTGTGTTTTTGTTTTATGTGTTAATGTTGTGTGACATGTGTTTACGTGTGTCATTTCTCATCCAGGTATCTCAGCTGACTCACCATAGACGTCCAGCTGCAGCAGTGCGGCACTCGACCCTCTTTCGTTCTGAGCCGAGCATCCGTAGATTCCTGAGTCTCTTTGTGTTACAGATCTGATGAGTAGCGTTGCGGTCCGCTGGTACACCCGAGACCCAGAGAGGATGTGTGAGGTCTGAGATTCTTCTGGATGCTGCAGGAGGTGGTATGAATTACAAGGCAAAGAAGATTTTGAGTGACACACATTTTTCATTGAAATCCCTCTCGCTGTTGTCGTACCGAGGCGGAGGGATACTCCCACTTGACGCCGAAGTCTGGGTTGACGTTGGTGGAGCTGCACGTCAACTCAAGCTTCTCTCCTTTCTTCAATATCACGGAGCCCTTTAGGGAGAGCGAGATGACTGGAGCTGTGACTGGGACTTGATGGAGACATGATCAACTTTTAATAGTTTGTTATCTATTATCTTGTATATCATCATCAGGCAGAGATCATTGGAAGTTATTATCCATTAGGTAAATCCACAAACACTCCTCTTGTTTGATTTAGTCCAAAACTTAAATGACATAAACATTACTTAATAAAGCTCAAACAGTTTGTATCTATTCTTGTATATGGTGAGATGAATGTAAATTAAGTTTCTTTGTAATCAGACAGGTTCATTTCATTTTAAACGGAGACTAAAGACTAACTTTTTTACTTGAACTTCTTCTTTTTACTCTTTAAGATCTACTTATATTGCTCCCTTGTTGATTGTTGATAGAAACTCTGGGTACTCCGATTGCCTCCCACAGTCCAAAAACATACAGAGGTTGATTGGGAACTTAGATAAGGGTGCGTGGATATGAGTGTGTCAATGGTTGTATGTCTTTGTGACTGACCCCCCCCCAACCCCCCCGCAACCCCAAAAAGGTAATAAGGGGCAGAAAATGAATGAGTGAATCCTGTAAAACAACATTCAACAGTCAAACAGTATGTTTGTACATTGTAACTGTTTTCACTGTGTTTATTGACACACACAAAAATATTTTCCCCAAACACAGTATTTATTTGGTGAGTCAATGTTGACATTCAGTTAATGTGAGTCTTGAGGGTTAATCCTGTCTTTTCTGTTTTTCCCCAAACACAACTTCCATGCTCTGTTACAACTGTCCGTTGCAACAACATGTGTGTACAGTAATATATATACACTTTGTACCCTTTAGCTGCTGTACTCGTTATAAATCAACATTAGTACTTTTGCATATCTGCCTCCGACTTTGACCAATCACTAAAAAGGGTTTTTAATGAATTAAACTTCTTAACTTGTTTTTTTTTGGCACCTATTATCCGTTTAAAAGCTTTTTTCAATAAGCATAACGTGCCACATTAAAGTTAGCGTGAGTGTGACGAGCAACGAGTATAAAAAATTACGGAAAAAACGTACACAAGTAAAAAAGTAAAATAATAACTGTGTAATGAAAATGTTTAAAAACCTTGCATTAAAAATGTATGTCAAATATCAATGTTCACTAAATTATTTTGAGGGGAATGACCATTCACAATAAGAAAAAAGTCCTCAATAAAGAACTATAGAAAGTTGTATTTAGAGTTAATAAAATAATATTTTGAAAATGAATTTGTTTCCGTCAAAGAGATAGAAGCGAATGGAATTCTTTATGAGCTAAAAAAAACATATATTGTCTTACCAAGTCTCACATCCACCGTGTACTGACTAGATGTGACTAGATTGCCTTTTCCCAGTTGGCCGACGCACACGTAACACCCGTCATATTCCTTTATGGCATTGCTGATGATGACACCTCGCTCCAGGTCGCTCTGGTACGTCATGCCAGGTGGAAAAGGTGTTCCGTCGCAGGTCTTCAAAGTCAGCATTGTGACCTCCGGGTCGGTTACGAGACAAGGGATTGTGCAATTCTCCCCTTCACGGACCAAGATGACATTCACCATGGTGCGCTGAAAAGCACTCAGTGGGTCTGAGGAGGAAGAAGATCAGTTTATTTTCTATTTAACTGTTGTCTTCATGCAGCACCAACCTTTCACGTAGACGTATATGGAGCTGTGTTCCATGGTGTTGTTGTTCATACACAGGTAACGGCCCATGTGGGAGGCTTGAGCTGATGAAACCCTGATGACAGCCACTCGGCCTTCTTCCATTTCTCCCTCCAGTCTGCGAGACTTCTCCCGCATCCATCTCACCCTGGACGCTACGCCGGGCGATGTTTGGTTTTCATGGCAACGCAGCTCCAGCTTCCCTCTTCTGGGAATTACTATGTGAGTCGCGCTGGGACTAATAAGTGGTTTGCACCAAACTGGAAGAAAATATATTTCATTGAAAGGGTTTATCAGATCCAACTTAAAGTAGGTATCAGGCAGCCTCGACCAATCCCTTTTAAAGTCGTCAGTGTTTCTCTTGCACTTGTGGTCAGTCTGACCAAAGAGGAAACCAAAGACTTTCTTCCAAAGAGTGTTGTCTTCCATTTAAGAAATCACGAAAGTCATTGAGTTGCAAAGAATGAGAAAGCATGGGGAGACTGATGATGGGGTCGAGGAAAAACTGTTGTTCCAGTGCCGCAACAATTATGTTGCCGGGGTCATTGATAATTTATACTTCTTCTTCTCCACAGCAGCTTGACCAGAAACCCCACATGATCTGCACCTAATGACCCTCTTAACACTTTGCGTGTCCAGTTTGGGGATCTTGGATCCTTGTAAGATAATGTTTAACACATATTTAAGGGCCTCTCAAACACCTCCATAAAAAAAAAAAAAAAAACTCAAGCAGAGCTCATTGTTGTAACTCTACTGCTGCCATAGTTTGTCCAGTGTCTTTCTTTAAAAGCAGTGCAGCGTCAGTTTGATTCAAGATTCTTGGGAGTATATTTTCCTGGATCGTCTTGACCGGGACAGGGGGCTGACCTGAAGGTTGAGGTAGATTTACTAAGACTGTGTGCATAGTTTTGAAGACCAT
This sequence comes from Callionymus lyra, assembly GCF_982586985.1. NCBI lineage: Eukaryota > Metazoa > Chordata > Actinopteri > Syngnathiformes > Callionymidae > Callionymus > Callionymus lyra. The sequence goes on from NC_141818.1 coordinate 27,025,548, forward strand.
AGTTTCAAATCATATAAGTATAATGATAAATATGGATTTGAATGCAGTAGATTAGAAGAGGAGCCACAAGAACACAAATAGACAAATGATTGAAGCCCATAGACAGAATGCTTATCTCACCACCATGACTCAATGGCACGATCAATAATTATGAACTGTTTACCCGCTGAGTAATCATGCATGTAAGAAGCTACAATCCATATTAGATCGGCCAAAGAATTTCTACTTCTCTCTCGCGAAAGACTAGCCCTCCCACGTGCTGAGCATTTGTTCAGTGTGGGATCTTCATGTGACTGTTATGCCCTCCAGCCGTGCAGGGGAAGATAAAACGAGGTGATGCAAATAAATGCAACGTTACAAGTGTGTGTTTTTGTGGGTGTGTGAGCAAATATGTGTATCTTTCAATTGAACAGCTCGCACTACAAGAACAAGATTTAGCTGTAACTAGTGATATTTCTAACATTTCTTAAATGATATTACCATAAACTTAAACTGAATCAACTGCTTACTTTGCCTTACTATGACCGAACAAGTACTTTCAAGATTGAGTAAACTTCCTACAACTCACTACATATTGTATCAATTATTCAAATATAAGGTAACATTGTTGTTTTTTTTAATCTATGTAACATAATTAAATAATTTTCCTCATAATTTAGTTTAAGTCCATCATCGGGAAAGGGAGAGTTTGAATTCAATATGCTCCTTGGGAATGTTAATTAAACATTAAAACAACTGTGCAGTAATATTATGACAAAATAGCCTAAATACGAACTCACTAATACAATATTTTTTAGAGATATTATTCATACATGGACATTTAGAAAAGTAACATAGTTTACCTATATTATTTTGGTTAGCCAAAACAAAATGAATTATAAATAATATTAATACGGTCAAAATAAATAACTGTTTAAGACTCTCTTTCTTTGGTGTGTTATTCACTTTCTTTTTGACGATTTTCTGTTGGTCATGTGGGAACTGAACCTTTCCAGGTGCTCGTTGCTTTCGGTTAGCTCACCAAAAAGTACACACACACGCACGCACGCACATACCTACAGATCAGTTGATGTGTGTTGCGCTCTCAAACGGCTCAAAAGTGTGACGTCATAGCACAAGTGGACGGGCGTTCACACCGAACAGGTTCATGTCTCAGTTCAGAACTAACTAGTTCAGTGAGGAGCAGACGTTGACTGTGTCATCAGAAGTGAGAGGTTCTTCTTACCTGTGAGTGGCAGCAGAATAAGAAGAAGCCCCCAGAGGCTTGTCATGGCTGCGGTTGCTGGTTCTACTCCAGGGAGGCTGGAGACATCCTTCAGAGAGCAGACCCTCCACACTTGTGCGCGCATCAACAAATCCTGGTGATCCTGAAGGCTCGACTCCCCCCTGAATTAAAGAGACAGTTACCTTGTCCTGTCCTCCTCCTCCTCCACTTTTCTCCTCCTATTCCTTCAAGTCCTCCTCACTCCTCCTCCCATCCTCCCATCCTCCTCCTCCTCCTCCTGCTGGCTCTCTGCCACTCCTGTCTGTTCCGCATTGGCTGGAGTGATGCCACACTGCTGAGTCGGTTGTTACTGGAAGAAAAAGTACATGAGCGACTCCAATTTTCAGGAAGAAGATGCTGAAGGAGTAATTTTTTTTTCTTTTTCTGTGGGCCGAAAAAAAAAGAAGAAAACATATCTGAGGTGTCAATCAGCTTCATGTTGGACTGGTGTGAATATATCATATCGGTCATACACAAGAAGCACAAAGAAGTGTGGCCAAATATATTGTAGTAATCTTAAGTTAAAAATAAATAAATAAATGTGAAGACAACAACAGCAGTCGGAACTGTTTGGACAAAATTGTTTTGACTTCTCCTTGCATACTTTATTACAATAGTCCTGCAGGACAAACGACGCACAATACTTCCTCTTGTTTCACGCCACACATGAGCAGTATCACACACAGAATAAAACTTCTCATTTCCAAAAGAGCAAACCCAAAAGAGGATCTTTGTTGTTCTTTCATTGAAACACAAATATTGATCACAACGTTTTTAAACTTATTTCATGATATGTGGTGTTAGTGAAATACATTAAAAGTAAATACAATTTTTACACAATGTTACACGATGGCGCTTTCTTTGTGGATTTTCTGAATCTTGCTGCGGCTTGAATCTCCTCGCTGTCCTGTCTTCGCAACTTGACCGTAGTTGTATCTGACGGTCTGTCAGCTGGTCTTATCAGTCAGCGTTTTCTTGGATGGTGGTCAGGCAGTTTTCCATGACTTCAGCTGCAGCACACCTCAGCACTGTTCCTTGTCACGTCGTACTTGGAGTTGGAATTATGAGATTTGATCTACGCCATTAAATATCACATATGATTACACTGAAATGTACATTGCCCTATACCTGTGGTAAGTGTCAATCGTTCAAATAGATTTAATTTACTCTCCTCCTGAGCCGAGATGCGACTCGACATCCTCAACACACGTCTCCTAAGTCACTCTTCGATCACAATAATGACATGTTGGTGGAATGAAGCACGAACCTCCCATCCAGAATATTGTGTGCTTGGCTCTGTGTATGCTTTTGAACACACTGTTCTTATTGAAATATATCACAACACTAGTATATTGTTCTCGAGCACATGATTTATTCTCGACCTCAAAACATTGCTTTGTGGCTACTTAACACATCTGCACATGAAACATAATTGGAAGAACATAAGAGGCTGTTGCTGCCTATGATAAAAAGATAACGTCATGTATTTATCTCGAACAAGGGAGGGATTACGGTCCTCCTGGCGGGATCTTCATGAATAGGACCACTTACACAAGTCAAGTGGTGGATCCAACCCTCTGGAGTGCTGGATCACCGATGTGTGACATGTGGGTATCTAATGTTATTAAGTAATTGTATCATTATGTTACATAATTACTTACTTACTATGTTATTATGTTAGTATGTTACTATGGTTTTATGTTACTATGTTATTTTACTATTATGGTATTATTGTACTATGCTATTGTGCTACCGTGTTGCTGTATTATTATGTTACTATGTTATTATGTTACTATACTGCTAGTTATAAAGTACCATACTACTATGTTATTATTGTTTTATGTTATTTTATTGTTATTGTTGTTGCATTATTGTGTCACTGTGTTCTTTTATTGTGTTACTATACTATTATGTTATTATACTATTATGTTATTGTTTTACCGATATTATGTCATCATGTTACTAGGTCAATATGTCACAATGATGATATGTTATTATGTGACTATACTACCCTGTTATTATTGTACTATGTTTTTATGTTACGATACTGTTATGTTATTAAGTACCATACTACTATGTTATTATTGTTCTATTTTATTGTGTTGTTGCATTATTGTGTCACTGTGATGTTATTATGTTATTTTTTATGCTATACTATTATGTTATTATACTATTATGTTATTATGTTATTGTTTTACTAATATTATGTCATCACGTTACTAGGTTAATATGTCACAATGATGATATGTTATTATGTAACTATACTACCCTGTTATTATTATACTATGCTATTATGTTACTATACTACCATGTTACTATTGTACTATGATTTGTTATTGTTGTTGCATTATTGTGTCACTGTCTTTCTGTTATTATGTTATTATACTATTATGTTATTATGTTATTGTTTTACTGATATTATGTCATCACTTTACTAGGTTAATATGTCACAGTGATAATATGTTATTATGTAACTATACTACCCTGTTATTTTGTTACTATGTTATTATGTTACTATACTGTTATGTTATTAAGTACCATACTACTATGTTATTATTGTTCTATTTTATGTTATTGTGTTGTTGCATTATTGTGTCACTGTGTTTCTGTTATTGTGTTACTATACTATTATGTTATTATACCATTATGTTATTATGTTATTGTTTTACTGATATTATGTCATCACATTACTAGGTCAATATGTCACAATGATGATATGTTATTATGTTACTATACTAACCTGTTATTATTGTACTATGTTATGTTATTATGTTGTTGCATTATTGTAAGTAAGTAAGTGTGACTGTGTTACTATGTTATTAAGATATTTGGAAATGCAGTAACAGCTTCTTTGAATAGCCTCTGGGATGCAGTTTCAAAAAAACTATAGCCGTCATTGTTTTGAAAGAGAAACACAATGAGGATATTAATGATGGTTCATCTTCTCACCAACCCCCCTAAACTGGATCCATCCCAAATCATTGACTCACGAGGCTGTCAATGATAATGCTTTTGATTCTGACTCAGTTTCTATCCTCTTGTAGAAGAGTGCTTGCTCACGCACAAGTTGATCCACACGCCATCCTGAAACTCTATAGTCTGTTTTCTTCTTTAAAAGTCGCCGGCTGCATTAGGTGTCTCGTTACCAGACAAAAGTTGCTTCAGTGCTGCTGCCCATATGCTTCACTAGTGTGTGTTTGCACGACATGGACCATCATTTATCCATATGGCCATTGTCCACAACGTTGAACGTCACATGAGACATTTACATGCAACTTCTCTTTTCATTATTCATCACTGAGGTGAGCGTCTATAACAGATCAAGGCTGACTCAGAGTCTGTGCGGATGACTCACACTGTGCTTTTAGACTGATGAGGACACTGGTCCACTCGCACAGAGGACAACTGGGTTTCGTAGAAGAAATATAGCCACTTAAATCTAATCACAGGATGAAAATGGTTCTTCTGAGTCAGCCAGTCAGCCAGAAGTGAGGATATCTTCACACCTCCGGCAGGTCGGCTCAAACATACTCACAGCTTTCAGACGAAATGCACCTCTAATGGTTCGAATTAGTAATCCAACACCCTCACGTGATCCACTGACATCTCTTTCCATGTACCTTTCTTCAAGGCGTTTGTGTGTGTTAAGTGTCCCCTGATGGCCAAATGTGGCTTTTCCCACCTTGGTTTATTAGCTGGAACAAGGATATAAACATTTGTAGTGGTGGAGTAGATGTTGTCTTTTTATATACTATTATCTTATTATACCATTATGTTATTGTTTTACTGATATTATGTCATCACGTTACTAGGTCATTATGTCACAATGATAATATATTATTATGTTACTATACTACCCTGTTATTATTGTACTATGTTATTATGTTAATATACTGTTATGTTACTAGTGTACTATGGTTTGTTATTGTTGTTGCATTATTGTCTCACTGTCTTTCTGTTATTATGTTATTATACTATTATGTTATTATGTTATTGTTTTACTGATATTATGTCATCACATTACTAGGTTAATATGTCACAATGATGATATGTTATTATGTTACTATACTACCCTGTTATTATTGTACTATGTTATTATGTTACTATACTACCATGTTACTATTGTACTATGTTTTGTAATTGTTGTTGCATTATTGTGTCACTGTCTTTCTCTTATTATGTTATTATACTATTATGTTATTATGTTATTGTTTTACTGATATCATGTCATCACTTTACTAGGTTAATATGTCACAATAATGATATGTTATTATATTACTATACTACCCTGTTATTATTGTACTATGTTATTATGTTACTATACTGTTATGTTATTAAGTACCATACTACTATGTTATTATTGTTCTTTTTTATGTTATTGTGTTGTTGCATTATTGTGTCACTGTGTTCTTTTATTGTGTTACTATACAATTATCTTATTATACCATTATGTTATTGTTTTACTGATATTAGGCTATGTGGCTTTATAACAACATCAGACAATTGTCTTCTCTAGCGGCTGTTGCAGCTCATGAAAGTTTCTGTCCGACAGCAGATTAAGCTTTTGTTTGGCGATAACTACAGGAAACAAAGAGATAAACTGTCATTTTAATAATCTGCCTTGGTGGCATTGCGTAGCTGCACAAACCATCTGTGTGATGGGAAGAGATAATACAGATTAAAATGTGCCAGGGCATCTCTCTGAGTGGGCTAATATGAGTGTGTGTAATTACTGATCGCACAATGATCGCCCCGTCTCTGGACAAACGTGATTAGCATCGACTTGCCTGTAATGCACCCTAATCCAGCGTAAAGAAAGAGGGATGGAGGGAGAGCTGAGGCTCAGCATGAGGCATGGGATTGGCTGAGTGAATAGTTCCATATGCGTTTATTATGTAAATGTTTTTTTTTAAATAATTTTATTTCAATATTGAAAATAATTATATAGATTTTCTTTTAACACAGATTTTGATATTCGTATTCCAATTGTTGGAGCCTTTTAAATTGATTTACAAACATGGTATTCTAGTGCCACCCGACAAGACCAAAACAGCACGTGTGTGTCTGTGTGTGTACGTGACGCCAAAGAATCACGTGACAAAGTAGAAGCACCGGCGTGTCAATTTATCAAGACTCTAAAGATTTCTAAACAGTAGTGTGTAGCACTACAATTTTTACATTGAAATAAAAGGCTATGAAATAAAAAATATTGAAGTTTGAAAAATATTTTTTTGAATTATTGGAATTATAATATCAAGTAGACTGTACGAAAAACGCATTAATTTTGAATATATTGAATTAAATTCAAATTGAAATATATACATATATAAAAATACAATTTAGAAATTGTTGAATTCCATTGTTTAAACAGCAAATTTAACCTTTCAATGAAGAAATGATTGATTAAAATCTATATAAAAATGTAACTTTTTAATATAGGAATTATGCAATTGAATATTTTAGAACACAATTAAATAAAAACAACATAAATAAATAAACTGAAACTGAAAAAGTCAGAGAATCAATATTTGAAATGTTAAATTTAACCCTCAAATTCTCTGAAGGCCCTGATCTACTCCAACATTCTTGGTGGTGAGTTGGCTCTGGGCGTGGCGTCAGATAAGAAGTCTCAGCGATCAGCTTGGTTCATAAAGAAGATGTGTGAGAAGATGTTTCTGTCAATTACTGAGCTGCTTAAGTGTCACCACTGGCTCAGAGGCTGTGAATGCATTAACAGCCGCGCTAGGCAACTCCTCGTGCCAACAGAACCACAGCAGCAATCATTGAGCTCAATTTATCGACAGTGGATCTGCTTTAAACCACAACAATGCTGCACTATGATGTTGGCAAAAATCTCTGTTGCAGGTATAAAATCACGTGTTTGATTCATTTTAAGACCCTTAATTCAATCAAGTTTGAAAAAAACAAACATTCAAGGATTTCTGCACCTTCCTGACAAAAGAAAGAAGTAAGTAAGTAAGTAATTCTTATTTGTATAGCGCTTTTCTAGACCAGGGTCACAAAGCGCTTAAACAATCAAAACAATACTCAATAAATTATATATTTTAAAGGGCAATATAAAACTGATAACACAACAGGAGTTCCAGAAAATCAAGGAAAAGCCTGAACAAATAGAAATGTCTTAAGATGTTTCTTAAAGGAGTCAGTAGACTCCATCAAGCGCAAAGAGAGAGGAAGATAGTTCCAAAGCTTAGGAGCAACAGCCTGGAAGGATTTCTCTCCTCTGGTCCTGAACCATGTGCGAGGAACCATCAGTAGATTCTGATCCACAGACCTCAGAGCCCGAGCTGGGATGTAAGGCTGGATCAGATCACTGATGTAAGGAGGAGCCTGACCATGAATAGCTCTGAAAGTAAGAACCAGAATTTTAAAGTTGATCCTAAAAGAAACTGGAAGCCAGTGAAGAGTTTTAAGGATCGGAGAAATGTGAGTTCTAAGAAGCCACAAGAATGTCTCAGGATCCTTTAGGTCACATTTAAAGTTAAAAAGATAAAGCAAAGCCTTGATGGCCGACATAGAAAACTGTCGAAAAATCAGGAATATTTCCAGCCCGGGCTGCTGCTTACATACTCCACCCACTAGGCGACGCTGTCTTCTCTTGAGGAACACTTTGACCTTAGCGGGATTCAACTAACCGCTTCCTGGTTTCACTAGCTAGCATATGCTGTAGATGAATCTATGAAGTCATCATTTGTGTATACACTTACACATTTGGGTTGGGCTGTAAAGAGTTAAAAGGCAGATTATTCGAGAAGAAGGTCTGCCTCGTTCTTGAGCGGAACTGAATCCAGGAGAGCGACGATGTCTGCAGAGGAGGCTGACAAAACAGCCACAACTGACGCTAGTGGTGGAGATGAAGAGGAGGAATGGCTGTATGGAGGTAAAGCCCGCTCCTTCACCGTTAAACGACTACACAAACCAGGCGACATGGGGTGGCTTTGACGTCTTGTTTACTTTTTATTTCATTGACATTATGCGACTTTCATGATGACGAGATTTAACATTTTAGCATGTTAGCTAATGTTGCGAATCCCGCGGCCCCTTCCAGCACGACTTGTTGTGACTACACGTTTATTACAGTTTCTTAAAGATGCTCTTCGCCGATGTCTTAGCAATAATGTTTAAGACCTCGCGTCGTATGTGCTTTTAAACAAGGTTTTGTTGTTGTTCTTCAGACGAGTCTGAGGGTAAAGAGGAAGATGAAGAAGCCAAAGCTGATGCTGCTGTCAGGTAAAGTCGTGCTTCACTTTGTTGATCCTATTGGGAAGCTTCACGTGGGGACACAGATCAATAAAGTATTGTAAAATGTTGCCGTTTAAAACTTTACTTTCCACATGTGATGGACTTCTGAATGTCCCTGCTTCTCTCCCGAGGCTGCTGGAATCCATTCCATCGCCCTGTAATGGCATTTAGTAGCAGAGAAAAATAATGTAACTCTTAGAAAATGAACATTTACAAGGGCTTTCCTTGAAGATAATACAGAGGGCAGAAGAAAAGCTTATTTTCAATTCTTGTTCAAAAGATGATTTGCTTTCATAAACCTGTCCATGATGATAAAAATAAACAAATGTGAGTTTCTTTTCTATCATTTGTTTAAACTAAATCAGACTGCGAATATTTTATTTAAATTTATCTAGGAAAATCTCAAAACTCCCTTTTTTGCCTTCACTATTATTGAGAGAAAACTGAGATGTTAATGTGTTGGCCTTGGAAAAATAAACCGGCGCTTCTTTTCTAATGGTTGATGCTGGTTATGTGTTAAAAAAATAACAAGAAATTAAAATGCTTTAATTATGTGATTTACAGTGCACTGGCTGATACCCCGACAGAAGAGGCTGCTGAACATACAGCAGGAAATGGGGTGGTCAGTGAGGTCAGAAATGCCACGTGTTATTTCCTTCAAAGTGATAGTTCACCCAAAATTCAAATTTCACTCGTACAAGCAGTAGACACTGGGAGCTCTCGCGATAATTACCCAGAGTGTTTCCTCTCTGTGTTTTTCCCAATTCTTCTTGTCAAGGTGTCATTACAAGAGGAATATTAAAGGGATGTTTTTTAGGTGGTATGTATTTGGAAGAATAAAAGTGAGTATGGTTTGCGACTGTCCTATGTACATACATTTTTGTCTATAACTAAAAAAGAACGGATTACTCTGAAAATAATCCCAACCCTTAGTCAATATGTGAGTAGAAAATGAGTGACATTTTATTTTTGGGTGAACTATCACTTTAAGATTAAATATAACCTTTACCATTTTTCTTCCTCATTTAATATTTTAAAAAATCTGATTTGTGTAAAACTTGTAGGCGACGGGTGAAGCCGTAACTGGGGAAGACGTGGACAGTGACAGCGACAGTGATGATGATGACGATGACGTTCGAGTCACCATTGGAGACATCAAAACTGGAGCCCCCCAATACACGTGAGTAAAGCCATGATAAAATTGTTCAAGTAAACAATTAACATGCTCCATATGAGCCATTCTGTTATCCAAAACAGTGACTGGGTATATTCTCATATCTCACTGTTCTGGAAGATAGATGTGAAACCCTTGTTGTTAATACTGTCATGGGACTAGATTTGTCAAATTTTGTGATGTATATTTGTCAAATTTCCATTGCCCTTTTAGGCTTTTTAGCAATATTCAATTTTAGTGCCTCATTTATACTATCGCCGGGTAAACCTCTACTGTATAAACACAATCAAAAGCTGTTTGTTCCACTGTTCTGATGTCTACAGACCATATGGAGCGCCACCTGTCAACCTCAATATTAAAACAACAGGCTCTAGAGGATACAGTCAAGGTATTCATGTAGTTATATGTATTATAATCATAGTAATGGTTGTTGTTAAGTCATTTTTGTATTAACATTATTTTGGTTATTTCAGTGACCACCAAAATAAAAGGAGTTGATTTGGATGCTCCTGGAAACATCAATGGTATACCAACGATAGAGGTAGAGATGGATTCCTTCGAAGAGAAACCCTGGAGAAAGCCAGGTGTGTTTCCAACTTTATCATTATTTTTGGCTTTTCAGCCGTAAATGTTGATCAAAGTCCCAAATCCATTTTGGGACAGGTTAGGACGGTCGACCACTGGTGTTGTTTAAGAGTCTGTACTATGTGACGTTTTTCTTTTATGAAACAAATGTTATCACCAAATCTTAGGGCTGGGACTGACGGAATAGACCACTTTCTAATGTGTTGCATCTCGCCTGCCGTGGACAAACATTTTAGGGGGGTCTGAGCAGCTATAGCCAATCAACCATAAAGGGACAAATATTTTGGTTTACAAACTAGCTAAAATGTCTCTTTCTTGAGGTTGAGGTGACCAAAAGAGATTAAAGGATAAAACCTCCTTCCCATCTCTTTGATAAACAGGTCAATGTTGTGCATTTAAAAGCATAGGGCGCTTGCCAAATGACTTCATTAAACAATTTAAGATGCCAAATAAGTATTTATTTATCTCATATTCTTCAGTAGTTTACACTCAACAAAAGGAAATTCTTTAATCAATTAATTTCGTGATACTTTGAAACCTTGAAAATTAGTTTTCACTATTCAAATTTAACATGTTGACAATAAGTCTTTTCTCATAGACAATAACAATAATGGTGACCCTCTTTGACAGTAATCTAAATTGAGCATCCCTTCCAAATTCGTTGATTCATTTTGTATAGCATTGACAAGAAATAGACTTTGTATACATTGAGTTGAAAAGCTTTTATTCTTCCATTTAATCTAACTTAACAAAGTATTCTCAGAAAATGATGAAAGTGTACTCAAACATATTTTCTGGTAGCTTGACTTAATATTGTATAACATCATCAGATTAGTGAACCTCTACAACGCTCCTGAACATGAAAATTGCTCCTGTGTGTCATTAGGTGCTGATCTATCGGATTACTTTAACTATGGCTTCAATGAAGACACGTGGAAAGCTTACTGTGAGAAACAGAAGCGTCTGCGCATGGGTCTGGAGGTTTCCTCTGTCACATCCATCACCAGCAAAATCACTGTAAGTAGCTGAATATTTGTGGCTGGTTGTATGAAACTTAAGTCGCTAGGGAAATCACTTAGTTAGTTCCTCATTCATCTATTGCTCGTCTTCTACAACCAAGACCTGAAATTGAATGTTTTCATAGTTGAGCAGTGTGATGTCATCTCTCTAGCGTTTTCTGGGTCTGCCCCGGTGTGTCTGCTAATCTTTTCCTTTGTCCTTAATGACTTCTAAACAAAAATTGATTTTTTTTTTCTGTAGTAACAGATTTATAAAAATTTGGGTTTTCAAATCGCTTATTTAAATGAGCTGCTTCAAGGGTTTTTGTAACTAAATTAAGTTCATTCAACTCGGGACGTGCATTGGCAAGTACAATGAGAACCTAAATAGTCTAACTGGTGAAATGATGCACATCACAACATGGGCAATGATACAATATATTGCCATATTTTGGAAGCAAGGACATATTTGTAGTATTGTCCAAATATTGACTTTGGTGTTGCAGAATTTACAGACTGCGGGTCTTTTGACAAACTTGTTTTAGAGCTGCTTTCATTCATTTTGAAACCAAAAGGTGAATTGCAACTCGAAAATAAACAATTTCTCTGAAAATGTTATGTTAATTGTTAATACATTTTATTTTACTTTATTGAATACATAACCATAAAATAAAATAAAAATGCAATTCAATGCAGTTAATATTGATCCAATATTGTATTGGCATATATCGCTGTATAGATATTTTAGAGTTTCTCACATCACAAGTTTTGAAAAAAGTCTTCTGTAAGCAAGGTTAAGTTAAGCTTAGTTTGATGTCTCAGGGTTGTGAAGTTTCCTGTGCATCACTTGACTGTTGGTCTTGTCTTCTGCTGCATGCTACATGTAGGTTCAACAAGGCAGGACCGGCAATGACAAGGATCTATCCGCGATGCCTATCCACACATCCAAGCCAGACTTCTCATCTCCAGGCAGCTTGTACAAGTCAAACGTCAGTCAGGTCGCCAGGTAACCAGCTGTTCCCCAGCATTCAAGATAATCTTGATTTGAGGCTACGTCCATGATGAGAGACTTATGTGTTGCATTTTTGGCTGCTCAATCAAGTGAGCTAGTAGTGATGATGTTGATAATGATGTCATTTGTTTTGCTGCAAACTTGAAATTTTGCTTGTGTTGTGTGTGTTCCTTAGAATGTAGATGTGGCTTTGACAAATGATCGAAGGTGGATCATGGTTCTGAAAGTTTCTAGCTTCATCACAGAAGTGAACATTGTCTTTCCCTTCACGTTGTGTGTTACTGTATACTAGGGACAACTTTTTCTTATCTCCTGTATCCCTTTGCTTTGTTTCAAAATGGTAGGATCACACCCCCTCAGTGGCCTGGTCCGATGATTCCAGACATGTCCTACTATATGTAAGTGGCTGGGACGTGTCCCATCAGGTTTAAAGGTGGTTTTGATTGCAGCTGTGAATTAAAAAGAAAAAGAACATTTCTACAACGATACATATAACATTTCTTGTAATGAACCAATTAACTTAATAGTTGATGTTTTGATTATATCTGAGGAAAGTCTTCTGAATCAATGTTTGCCTCTATAAAGTCAAATGTTTTTGTCCCAGATGATGAGGCCGTTTCTACATGGATTCTACAGAATTTAATATACATTTAGTTATTATTCTCAACAGACTTGATGTTTAATGAAATCTGAGGACATAGAACCCACAACAGTCCATGTGGTTCCACAGGCCAAACATGATGAGTTGTATCAGCCAATGTGTTGCAGCCTAATGCTTTAAGTTGAAAGGGTTCTTGCTATCATTGTTTTTCTCGTCATTTCATGTTTATCTTTTTACTCTAAAGTTTCTCCATACATGTGTGTACAAAATGTGTGACGGATTATGATGACACGGTGGACATAATAATAAATGTTTTGTTTTTTAAATGTATCCATTTTCACAGGAAGTCGAGTGGAACTATTGATGTGATCGGCGGAGGGATGGCAACAATCAGCCGGGTGGAGGGTCGGCGCAGACACAACCTAGAGGGCAATAACATACAGGTAAAAGGCCGACGTAAAGTAAAGACCAAGGAAATGTTTAGTTTTTTTTTCTGACCCAAACTGGAAGAGAAACCACTTGGCTGTTCTTCCAGGTCATCTCTGAACATTCCACGTCAGAATCTGAACCAGCATCTGCAAAGCTGCCAGCCTTCTTTCCTCCTGGGCCACTCCCGCCCAACATGCCCCCGCCTCCCTTCCTCCCCCCTCCGAACGTCAGCACAGCACCTCCACTCATCCCACCGCCCAGTAAGACTGTCATGATGTTGTCTTCTCGCATTTGTTTGTGGTATAACCTTGTGGTTCTGTTCCTGTGTAGGGTTGCCCATCACAGTACCACCACCTGGTTTTCCTCCCCCAAGTGGACCGCCACCTTCCATCATTCCTACTTTGGACAGGTATTACACTTGATGTTGCACATGTTTCACTTCTAATTGACCATTCAACATCTTTCCATTTATGCTAAATCATTATAAATAGATTAAACTATTTAATCTAGTACATATACATATTAACTACTATACATGTTAAATATAACTGTCGCTCAGTTTTCGAAGGACTTTCATCGGTTTCCCGCGAAAACTGAGCGACATCGGAGAGGAGCACACACACACACACACACACACACACACACACACGCTCATAAGTTTGTCTTACTTCCGTTTATATACTAGTCAGTGTGCCAGCAAGACGCGTCGCCATAGCAACCGAGCCTAGCAAGCTGCACCGCACAGCTCACAGACAGACCGAGACATAAAAGTACAAATTGAAAACTTTACAGAACATGACACTGATCGGTCACAGTGCGTATTTAAGAAATGCTTTATTTCACTGATTGATTGATTAATGAAAAATGATAAATTATCGCACATATTTCCACAAACGTGCCAATATTGCGATATCGATATTTTTTTCGATATATCGTGAAGCCCTAGTGCTAACGTTAGCTTCCGACAGCAGGCTGTCTTGTACGAAACATTTGATCTGAGTTAATCAAATACTTTACCAGATGATTCTCTGCATTCTGTAGTGGAACCTGAAGGCTTCATGCGGCTTGTTCAGGTGCTCAAATAAAGGATGTATGAACGTATAAAACGTGACCTTTTATTTAAATGTCGTCAGAATAAGGACTAACTATAACATTAACATACATTTAAGTGACATATGGAAATAGCTTTCTCTTTGTGATGAAAACAATCATAGTCGCAGCATTTTCCCCTAACAGTCGAGGTTCTTGTTGTTACGAAAGTATTGTTGCATTTCAAGTTCACTTCCATATGTTTGTTTCTTTTGCACATCAACCACATTAACCATGGTTCTACCATGTATAATTCCAGCATGTATGAAGTAGATCTAAACTACATTGTGACACAGCTGGGCCATATTTAATATTCAAAAGAAGATTCTTAATGGAAAGAAATTGTTTCAGAACATTCATGTTTTTAACTGTTGATTCTTGACTTTGTAACGATGTTAACAGTAAACGAGTCATGTTGTCCTGTATTGTTTCCTCAGTGGTCATCCAGGTGGATATGATGGACGCTCGGTACCACCGTATCCGTTTCCTCAAGGTACAGTCCTTCATGTAATTTCCCTGGATATCATCTATGATCCCAAACATCAGTCCAGTCGTGGTCAACTCTTCTGCTTTCTCCTCAGGTGGGTACCCTCCACCGATTGCGGGCGGGATTCCCCCTCCTTGGCCAGCAATGATGGATAACTCCAAAAACTGGGAATACTATCCCCGTCGAGATGACAAGCGAGAGAAGGACCGAGAAAGACAGAGAGAGCGGACACATGACCGGGACAGAGAGAGGGAGCACAGCCCTGCCCTCGGCTACACCAGGTGGGACATGTCGCCTGACGGCTGACCCGGTCACACACACACACACACACACACACACACACACACACACACACACACACACACACACACACACACACTCACTCTGTGGATGCGATTATTACAGCGACGAGGAGCGCTACCGCTACCGCGAGTACCCGGAGCGGAGCTACGGGGGGGGGGACCGCCACCGAGACCGGTCCAGTCGCGAAAAGGAAGATCGACACAGAGAGAGGCGACACCGGGAGAAGGACGAGGGACGTCACAAGTCCTCCCGCAGGTAAATACACCTGGTCGTCTGTCTGCCGCCCTGTCTCTCCTCCTCCTCTTCTCAACGTTCTTTCATTCCATCTTTTTTTTATCACTTCTCTGCCCTCCGTCCTCAAAGCCTTGTCTCCACTCCTCCGTCCATTAGCAGCAGCAGCAGGAGGAGGCATGACAGCGAGGAAGGCGACAGCCACCGGAGACACAAACACAAAAAGAGCAAGAGAAGCAAGGAAGGCAAAGAGGCGAGTGAGGATGCAGGCGGAGACCAGGAGAACCAGGAGGCCATGGAGTGATCCCGGCTCTGCTGTTTCTTACCCTCTCTTGTGACTACAGAAGAATGTAGAAAAGGATCGTTCAGCACAACCAGGACATTTCAGTGACCATGTGTCCCCCTCACTCCTGCTGCCATGTTTTCCATACAAAGGACAGATGTTGACCTCTGACCCCAGAGTGCTGCTGTTAAAAAAAAAAGAAAAAAGAGTCAGGATCTTTTGTTTCATTTTCACATTTGGTCCCAGTTAAATGATGGTTGTCTATTTTGATCTTACATTGTCGGGAAAACAGTTTGTCACCTTCAATTAAACACTTTTGATAAGAAGCACTGTTGTTCCTTTCACTCCGTTTGAAATTCAAATGTAAAATAATCTTTGTATCATAATTAAATGACTCATGGCCATGTCTACTGAAGATAAGGAACCTTTCTTGGTTACCCAAATGAAACACTCTTGGCCTTATGGTGCAAAGAAAGTTGTGTTCAAGTTTAACGAGGGTCAGTGATCCTACCTTAACTTTGTCATCCGTCTTAGCCAGGGGTCGGGAATTCAGACGGGTTCATCCCTTTCCATGCCTTCATTTCAATATGTCCATCATATTTAAATGAAGCACAAGACTAACATTTCTCCATTTCTGTGATCATGAAAAAACAAAAACAAATGAAAACATGAATTCAAACTAACAGTTTATATTTGTTAATTTTAAACATGTCTGATATGAATCAGTGGATTAATTAAATTTCAGATGAAGTTTAACGAGAATAAAACTGTTCATCAGTAACTTCACATCATCATCGCTTTGTCTGATCGTCTCTGACGTCATTAGAATGTGTGTCTCACCTGCACCTGTTTAACGTGTTTGTGTTTCTGCGTATTCTTATTACATTCGTGAGATAAAGGTAATTTACAAATAGTCATCATGTGATGGTGTATTAATACAAGTGTGTTCTATTTCGTCCCTACTGACCGCCAGAGGCGGTGCTTCAAGCACTGAATGTATGCATCTTGCGCATGCGCAGTTCGAGTTTAATACCAACAAAGTCACCTGTGACCCCTGATGACCCGGAAGGGTATATCTTCCGGTGACATCAGAGGATCTGTTCCTTTTCATCTTCTCGCTGCGCAAGTAGCATGTCACCGAGCTAGCTCAAGGACTAGCTCTTTCGTTGCTGGTAGTCACGCGACTTCTGTCGGAGCTGCGAAACTTTCGCCCTCCAGAGGCTGCAACGAACTTTTGACGCGGAGAAGTTGTAGCGGTTCGCCGTGGACACTTCCGGAGATCGTCATCGTTTGGCTGAGTACCAATTTTCTTATCATTGAATATCAGTACAACCTGTTGTGCTCGCTTTTGGTTGTATTTTGATTTATTTCGGTGAACGGAAGCGTACTCGCTCCCTCTCCCGACATTGTACTCTATATTTATATATTATTGAATATAAGTACAACCTGTTGTGCTCGCTTTTGGTTGTATTGATTTATTTCGGTGAACGGAAGTGTATTCGCTCCCTCTCCCGACATTGTACTCTATATTTATATATCATTGAATATCAGTACAACCTGTTGTACTCGCTTTGGTTGTATTTTGATTTATTTCGGTGAACGGAAGTGTACTCGCTCCCTCTCCCGACATTGTACTCTATATTTATATATCATTGAATATCAGTACAACCTGTTGTACTCGCTTTGGTTGTATTTTGATTTATTTCGGTGAACGGGGGCGTACTCGCTCCCTCTCCCGCATTGTACTCTATATTTATATATCATTGAATATAAGTACAACCTGTTGTACTCGCTTTTGGCTGTATTTTAATTATTTCGGTGAACGGAAGTGTACTCGCTCCCTCTCCCGACATCGTACTCTATATTTATATTCAATGAATACCAGTACAACCTGTTGTACTCACTTTGGTTGTACTTTGATTTCTTGGTGACGGCAGTGTTTTCGCTCCCTCTCCCAACATTGTACACTAAATATTTATATATCATTGAATATAAGTACAACCTGTTGTACTCGCTTTTGGCTGTATTTTGATTATTTCGGTGAACGGAAGTGTACTCGCTCCCTCTCCCAACATCGTACTCTATATTTATATTCAATGAATACCAGTACAACCTGTTGTACTCACTTTGGTTGTACTTTGATTTCTTGGTGACGGCAGTGTTTTCGCTCCCTCTCCCAACATTGTACAATAAATATTTATATATCGGTACAACCTGTTGTAATCGCTTTTGGTTGTATTTTGATTTCTCTTGGTGACGGCAGTGTTTTCGCTCCCTCTCCCGACATTTATATTGCTGTTTTTTCAGCTACTGAAGTAGATTCTTTTATACTTGTTGGTGACGACTGCGTATTCGCTTCCTCTCCCAGCATCTGTGATACTTCTATCTCATATGTGTAACACTTGTTGGTGACGACTGCGTGTTCGCTTCCTCTCCCAGCATCTGTGATATTTCTATCTCATATGTGTAACACTTGTTGGTGACGACTGCGTATTCGCTTCCTCTCCCAGCATCTGTGATACTTCTATCTCATATGTGTAACACTTGTTGGTGACGACTGCGTATTCGCTTCCTCTCCCAGCATCTGTGATACTTTTATCTCATATGTGTAACACTTGTTGGTGACGACTGCGTGTTCGCTTCCTCTCCCAGCATCCGTGATACTACTATCTCATATGTGTAACACTTGTTGGTGACGACTGCGTGTTCGCTTCCTCTCCCAGCATCTGTGATACTTCTATCTCATATGTGTAACACTTGTTGGTGACGACTGCGTATTCGCTTCCTCTCCCAGCATCTGTGATACTTCTATCTCATATGCGTAACACTTGTTGGTGACGACTGCGTGTTCGCTTCCTCTCCCAGCATCTGTGATACTTCTATCTCATATGTGTGACACTCGTTGGTGAAGGCTGTTTTCGCTCCCGCTCCCAGCGTTTGTGATAATTCTATCTCATATGTGTAACACTCGTTGGTGAAGGCTGTGTTTTCGCTCCCGCTTCCAGCGTTTGTTGTTTTTTCTCTCTGTGGCCTTTTGCTCGTTGCTAACATGCTTGGCGGCCACTCTTGCTCAGTCTGTTGGCTTCCCTGCAGCCTGAGGATGGCCATGATATGTGTCCCTCATGCCTTGGTCTCGAGCATCTGAGGGAAGGTCTGTCAGAAGATCCCTGTATGAACTGCAGCTTCATGCCCGGGGAAAGAGAGTTGGGTGATCCTGCTCCTCCTCCAGCCATCTTGGTACCGGAGGAAGATGTAATCCCCATGGCAGCTTCAGCCACTGACTTCGCCGAATATGGAGAGGAGGTGGTGCCACGGCATGTAGCCTCCCACGTCTCCGTGGCAGGTTCCCGTATTTCAGCCCACAGTTCTACTGCTGGTTCTGAAGAAGGCGCAACGGGGCTGTCATTCGTACGGCCCTGGCTCGCCTGCAGTTAGATATACCGCAGGCTCAGCCAGCTTCGGCCAGTGCTCTTCAGGCGCGGATCAGCTCCCGCCAACTTTACTGTGCCTCCATCTGACGAATATTTGAGGGAGTTGCAGAGCCTTCTCTCGTGCAACTTCAGACGGCCGGAGCCGGGCAGCCAGGCAGCATGCACCCAAGTTTGGATTGGGCCGCATACCAGCGGTTGAGCAGACAAAAGCTGCTCTCCAAAGCCTATGAGGCAGCGGCACGAATGCGACACATAGGTAACTCTATGCCCCACCTGGTGCTTGCTTTATCAGCATCCCTACAGGAGACTCCACTGGATGCTTCGTCCATAATTTGCATAGGCATGCGGGAGAACCCTCCGCAGTGTTCCAGTGGAACCGGGGGGAACTCTTTGGACCTGCCGCGCTAGAGGCACTTGAGAGAACTGTCCAAGCCAGACAAACTCAACAGGTCCACAGCCTGCTCAGCAGTTGACCAATGGGTACAACTTCAGTTCCGACGCCGGCCCCCAACCGTTGGCCTGGTCAAGATGACCATCATACGCGACCCGGCAAAGCCCGAACCCTCAACCAGGAGGTGTCCGTCCTCCTGGACAAGGGTGCAATCGAGCAGATAGATCCCCTGTTACAACCAGGAGGGGTCTACTCGACTTACTTTCTGGTAACAAGAAAGATGGCGGACTCCGTCCTATCCTCAACTCGAGGGGACTCAACAAGTTCCTGAAGGTCTTGAAATTCCACATGCTCAGCCCTGCAGAGGTTCTGCGAGCTGTTTCCAGAGAGGAGTGGCTTAGTTAAGTAGACCTGAAGGACGCTTACTTCATGTGCCCATAGCACAACACCACAGACGGTCCCTGAGGTTCGCCTTTCAGGGACGTCATTTTCAGTTCAGGGTGCTCCCGTTCGGCCTCTCCCTTTCGCCGCGGGTTCCTTACCAGGGTTGTGATGGCAACCCTCTCGCCCCTGCAGTCGCAGGGCATGAAGATTCTGCCCTACCTAGACGATTGGCTTATCTGTGCTCTGTCCCGGTCTCTGGTGACCCTGGACACCACAAGCCTTCTTTCCCATGTGGCTCGACTAGCTCTCAGGGTCAACTCTTCAAGGAGTTCCCTAGTCTAGCAGAGCACATTTTTTCTCGGGATGACACTCGATACAGTCTCAACGGAAGCCTGCCCTTCACCACAGCGGGTGGACGACATCCTCCGCCTCCTTCCCTCTTCCGCAGGGGCATGTGGCTGCATTACGTGGAGTTTCTGCGACTCCTAGGCAAACTGACGGCTGCCGCCACCGTGGTCCCTTTGGGGCTGTTGTTGCTACGCCCCCTTCAGAGGTGGCTGAACAACTTTCACCTGGATGCCAGGTGGCACCGGCACAGGAGACTCAAGGTGTCACACCGTTGCCTCCTTGCCCTGGCTCCGTGGAGAGAGACCTTTCTCCTCCAAGGCGTGCAGATGGGTTCGGTTGCATTCCGTCGAGAGGCCATCACAACAGACGCCTCCCCTCAGGGTGGGGTGCAGTTTGGCAAACCATACAGCCCAGGGGCTGTGGTCTGCTCGAGATTGCTCGGAGCACATCAAATGTACTAGAGCTACGAGCTATGTATATGGCCCTGCAGTACTTTCTTCCCTTACCGAGAGGGCAACATGTGCTTGTGCGGTCATACATGTGTCGACCGTATCACATATAAACCACCAGGAGGGGCACCAGGTCTGCACAGCTGTTGCAAGCATCCCGGGACCTCCTACTGTGGGCGGCTCCACGCCTGGCCAGCCTGAGAGCAATGTTTTTGCCCGGGGACCAGAGTCAGGTCGCAGACCTGCTCTCCCGAGGCAAGCCTCCATTGGAGTGGCGGCTTCATCCAGAGGTGGTGCTCAATATCTGGGACATCTTCGGCAGAGCACAGGTAGATCTGTTTGCCACAGAGCAGTCGACCCATTGCCCCCTCTGGTTCTCCCTGAAAGAGGAAAGCAGTCCTCTGAGCCAGGATGCTCTTGCGCACGACTGGCCAGAAGGTCTCCTCTATGCTTTCCCTACAATCCCTCTGATATTCTTAACACTACAGGGGGTCCTCCATCAGGGTCACAGGCTGCTGTTGGTAGCCCCCTTCTGGCCAGGGAGAACATGGTTTCCACTGCTGCGCAGGCTCTGCCGCAGCTCACCATGGCGCCTCCCCGACAGGAAGGATCTCCTGTCTCAGCTAGAGGGCCAGATTTGGCGTCCCGACCCTCTTCACCTGCAACCTGGGTCTGGCCGCTGCAGGGCCCAACCCGCTTCTGACGCAGTGTTCAGATGCTGTCTGCGACACTATACTAAACGCCAGGGCGCCTTCTACACGGCTGCAGTATTCAAATAGATGGCAACTGTTAGCTGCATGGTGTTCAGACAGGGGTGAGGACCCTGTGCACTGTTCAGCCCCAAAGATTCTGGAGTTCCTCCAGTCACTATTGGACAGTGGCCGGTCTCCTGCTACACTGAGAGTATACGCGGCAGCCATTTCCTCTCGACATGTTCGGGTAGATGATAACACAGTGGGGTCCCACAGACTAGTGTCCCCCTTTCTAAAGGGCGCGTGGCGATTACGCCCCCCACGCACACAGCGTGCCCCAGCATGGGATTTGCACCTGGTGCTCGACGCTTTGTGTCTGCCTCCCTTTGAACCCCTGGCTCAGGCAGAGCTGAAGTGGGTTTCTGCTAAGACTGCTTTTCTCCTTGCCATTGCTTCAGTGAAGCGTATTGAGGAACTACATGCCCTGTCTGTGAGTGAGTCATGTCTGCGGTGGAGCTCAGACTGCTCAGGGGTTACCCTCTGGCCAAATATGGCTTTTCTCCCAAAGGTTCGGTCATTATCAAACCTCGACCGTCCCATTCAAGTGGCACAACTTATTCCCCCGGAAGGGGAAGACGCGTTTGGACTGCTGTGCCCTGTGCGGGCTCTAAGAACCTATGTAGCTGCAACCGCAAGTATAAGACGGTCGGACCAGCTCTTCATTTGCTATGGTGGCCCTAGGAAAGGCTGTGCTCTTTCCAAACAGCGACTGTCTCACTGGATCGTGGATGTGTTTACCCACGCATATAAAGGAAGTGGTCACCCCCTGCCATTCGGGGTGAGGTGCCACTCTCCCAGAGCGATGTCTATGTCATGGGCAGCCCTACGCGGGGTACCCCTAGGGGACATCTGTGAGGCAGCATCATGGGCCTCACCAAGCACTTTTTTCAGGTTCTATCGGGTGAACGTTGCCACTCCTCATCCATGAGGTGTGGTCCGGTTGCCCGACTCTGTTGCTTCCCCTCAATGAGGTGTATGTACTAGGATTCTTTGTGACCTTGTTGTTATGGGTCATCCAGTGCTTGAAGCACCGCCTCTGGCGGTCAGTAGGGACGAAATAGAACGAAAGTTACATATGTAACTACGGTTCTATGAGTCCCGGATGACCGCCAGAGCGTTCTGTCACTCAGAATCCTTGTGATTTCGCGAGAAGATTCTGCAGGAACAGATCCTCTGATGTCACCGGAAGATATACCCTTCCGGGTCATCAGGGGTCACAGGTGACTTTGTTGGTATTAAACTCGAACTGCGCATGCGCAAGATGCATACATTCAGTGCTTGAAGCACCGCCTCTGGCGGTCATCCGGGACTCATAGAACCGTAGTTACATATGTAACTTTCGTTTTAAGGACGCGATCACAAAAGGAAAACCAGCATTTGTTGCGCTTTCATTGAAACCTGCAGCTTAACTTTGATGGACCTGACGTCATGTTTCTGTGACTCTCGTAGAGAAGAACCTGAAGCGATCAAACGCGCATTATTTTGTTCGATATATTATTTAAAAAAAACAAGCTTATAATTCTATATCGTTTTTCTGAATTGCGTAAAATGACTGTCGCACGTTTTGCTCTTTTTATTCTCGATTCATATGATCTTTTCCGTGCGTTCAGTGGAAGAGGCAGGAGCTCTGATTGGCTGCTGTGCATGTCAATCAAATTTTCAACCAATCGGCACAATAACCATTTGATTGACATGCACAGCAGCCAATCAAAGCTCTCTTTACTATTTTCTTATATCATATTTTATTATCGCCGATCGATCGCGATCGACGTATTGCCCACCCCTGAAACAAGTGATAATATTTTATGTTTTGTTTTATGTTATTTTCTGCGAGCCAGATGCAATCATCAAAAGAGCCACACCTGGCTCGCGAGCCATAGGTCTTAGCCATTATCTGAGGTCCTATTGAAAAAGAATCAAATTGATTTAAGGGTTATTTGGGATTGTGAGAACAATTAAAAATATATTTGGAAAAATGAAAAACAAGCTTGAATATTTAAGGCACAAGATTATTTGAGAGGTTTGAATTAAATATAAATCGAAATGACTACAAATCTAAATTTGTAGTATTATGACAAATAAAAAGTAAGAATAAGGAAAGAGTTCCAGGTGTTTATGGTTTGGGTGATAAAATGAGTGGAAAAAAACATTACAAAAATAAATCAATAAATTGAGTGCTTAGTGTTAGGTGTGGAGAAAAATATAAGATGCTAAAAAATTCAAGGACAGGGTAAAGGTGAGAAAATGAAAATCAATTTAAAAATGTAAAAAAAAAAAAGGGAAAGAATGAACAGTATATTTTGCAAAATGTTATTAAAAAAAAAAAAAAAAAAAAATACAATTACTAAGAAATAAAATACAAGTATTATAATTTAAGGTTAACATGTCTGTTTGAAGAAAATAAAATGATTATACATTAAACATAACATATCATATCATATCATGGAAATTTGGTTAAGGGGAAGAAATTATATTAAAGAGTGGATAAATATTTTGTGATTAAAGGGGATTTTTATTACAACAACAACAATGTTTTTGCTGCAGTGTGAACACAGCAGATTAAAGCAGAGATTAAAACCAGTAAATGCATTATTTAACAGGGTTGCAAAGGTTTCTCAATCCAATCAGGGGTCAAAGTCCCTGAGCACTCCTCATGTGAGTTCCAGTCCGATAGACGCCAGCCGAGAGAAGTGACAACATGAAGGTGGTCCTGCTTCTCTGTCTTCTGACTCTGGGCCAAGCAGCTCCTCTGCTGGACTGTGAGACTCTGATCAAACCCATCACAATAAAAACCGAGGAGGTAAGAAATGTTTGATCTACTCAAGTCTGCTGTAATCCATGTCAAAGTTGACATGGTCAACTCTGGACATGTGTTTTTATGCATTTCACTGTCAGCTGAGTTTTACAGTATAAAAACATCTATTTTGTTGATTTTTATGGTCGTCAAGACAAGTGCTGTATGTTCAAGTCCCTTTCTTACTAGTCTGGAGTATAAAATGGTTTAATTTATGCAAGAAATTCAATGAAAGTTTGTTGTCAGATCCTAGCGCTGATGTGATGCTGCGTCGTCCAGATGCTGGGTCGCTGGCACTACATCGGTGGGAGCTCAGACCTGCCTGGCAGTCGTTCTCTTGGTTACCTGATGACCAGCAGCAGATTAGACATCAGCGCCACCAGCCAGAGCAACATCCTGGACTTTATCCAGACACAGAAAATGTATATAAGGACACAAAAACTGAATAGGATCAACTCGTGTCCATTTATATATAAATTTGGTTTGGTTTTCTCTACAGACACGGGGATTGCTCCAGTCTAGCCTACAATGTGACTTTTGAAAATAACGTTTTGCTGATTGGTAAGTGTCAGGGTCTGTCAAATTAATTTCAAGTCTCCATTGTGAGGTTTTGGATTTCCTTTTTCTTTTTTTAAATACCATTTTGTCTGTGTTTTCTAGACTTTGTATTTTCTCTTTTTGAAAATGTTCTTATCCTATTTTTAGTAGAGGGTCTATTTATACACGCTCCTTTTTTATCTGTCAATATAACATTTTTATAAACTAAAAAAAAAGGACACATGATATGGAAAACCAGGCGTGTCATCATATGGAAGAAAATGTTTTACTTATTTTCATGTGTTTGGGTGATTTATTTTCACAATCATGAGAAAGCAGAGACCACGGTCTAGGCTTCTAGGACATGTATCACAGGATTTAAAGGGCCAGTTGCGAGCGGGAACATCTTGGACAGCTTACAAGGTGATAAATATTTGTGTCTCCACAAGAGCGGCCTTTCTATTTGAAGGAAGTCTACCTGCCGACGGACTGTCGCGACTGTCTGCTAGCATATGAAGAAGTCACGTCTGGAGGAGAAACCTTCACCAGCCTGATGCTCTTTAGTAAGACCTTGTTGTGTTCACGTGTCACGGCTTGTTCTGACGCTGGTGTGTTGGTGGACAACAGGTAAGAGTCGAAGTGTCTCGCCTGCTGATGAAGACAACCTGAGGAGACAAGCCCAGTGTCTGAAGATGCCAGAAGCCATCATCAGAGGCTCAGACAACGGTGAGCATTGAACGTTGAGACGGACGGTTTCTGACTTGTTGTCTTCATGTACAGACGAGTGTCCTGAAAACCTGCCTGTCTCTGATGGGCTCACCGCCTTAAACTTGCTGTTGGAGGCCAAGGGGGCACATCGTGTCGCCAGAATCCTGGATCAACTCTTTGATTGGTTCATCAACTGACGACTTCCTCGCTCTGGGACCTCAGTGGACTTGTGTCTATTGAGAAAGAAGAGAATCCTATTATCATCATCATATTAAAATAAGATAATTCAGCAACAACTGTGGCATCTTGCTTAAGTTTCAATTTCATATTTGAAATGGTAGCTTCATGTATGGCTGTGGAGATGAAATCTTGACCATGTAAGGTGGGGGTAGATGTCCTTTAAAATCATGTGAAATGTGGTGTAGCAAATAGCAACTGAGCTTGATTGACACATGTTTACCCAATCATTTGAAAGAGGACCCACAGGTCAATCAAATGTTTACTTTGTATTTTGTTTTTCTGCGATGGAGGTGTGAAGTTGATGTAAGCACTATTGAAACAAGCAAGTAATACTACTAGCTCCACTTACTTGCCCCTCTAACCAACCCATATATTTGGGTTTTCGGATGCTTCGAGGAGATTGGTAAAGGTTTTCTGAGGATATCTGGATTCTGCTGTTCCACACTGTTGAGTGGCCTCGAGCCGATCCATTCTCAAGTGAGAGGTCATTGGTGTGTACCAAGTGTGACCTCCTTTGAGCAAGGTTCTAATGACTAACTGCAGGGGATGTTCATCACACAAACACACACACAAATGCACGCACACATGCGCACAGGCACACACACACCCACACACACACACGTTCTTCCTGACAGGCAAGAGCCAGCAGGTGAGACTGGGAGAGGTCTGCTCCACCACTCTGACAATCAGCACCGGCACCCCCCAGGGATGCGTCCTATCTCCACTGCTCTTCTCCCTCTTCACCAACGACTGCACCTCTGAGCACCCTGCTGTCAAACTCTTGAAGTTTGAGGATGACACAACCGTCGTCGGCCTGATCGCCTTGAGGTCGAGAGACTGGTTCGGTGGAGCAGCAGGAACAACCTGGAGCTCAACACGCTCAAGACTGTGGAGATGACGGTGGACTTCAAGAGGCATCCCTCACCCCTGTGCCCCCTCGCCATCAACAGCAGCTCTGTGGCAGCCGTGGACTCCTGGTAACAATAATCTCCCGGGACCTGAGGTGGGAGGCTAACATCCCCTGCATCCCGAAGAAGTCCCAGCAGACGATGTACTTCCTGTGTCAGCTGAGGAGGTATATATTGCTTATCTGATCTTTTTTTTATTTTTCTCTTCTAAGTTGAATTAAAACCAACGTCCAGAGACGTCCACGACAATGGACAATTCTGTGTGTTTATACCAATATGTACTGACGGATAAAGCTGCTCTTGAATCTTGAATGAACACATGCACGCATGCATGCATACACACATGCACAAACACACATGCACGCATGCATGCAGACACACACATGCACAAACACACATGCATGCAGGCACGTTCACACAAACACGCACGCACACACATGCATGCATGCAGACACGCACATATGCACACACACATAAACACATGCACGCATGCACGTACACAAAAATGCACATGCACACACACACATTAAGACACGTAAACACACACATACAGACATGCACAAACGCACACCCAGACATACATGTACAGATACACACACACACACATGTATGCAGACATTCACAAACGCACACCCAGACATACATGTACAGACACACACACAAACAATCAACAAATCAATTGACAAATCTGCCTCAGAGACTGAATAGATCAGAGCAGCTAAAACGTCAGTCAGTCGACTTCAAATAATGACCTTTGTTTTCACAAATATTTATCTGGCGCAAAGATGGCGGCACGCTGGGTCACGTGGAGGATGAAGAGTCAGAGTTAAATCTGTTCAAGTTTGTTGAGACTTGAGACACTCATCTAACCTTCTTCAGGACCTGTTCGGTGAAATTTTTTTTTTTACAAAGATGCTAAACTTCACTGAAGATATTTTTCCAGGTTACAAAAGAGAATGTTTGGAGAGGCCCCACACGAACACAGCAAGGGTGTTTGGACACAAGACCAGTGGATCTTTGGACTTGATGATAAAGTGAGATCAATTCTGAGCTCAGCACAGAAACCCCACCAGGCAAGATGATGGTCGTTATTCTCGCAGCTCTGGTGTTAAGTCTTCTGACCAGCGGTCAGTCAGCTCCTCTCACTGGCTGCGGCAGTCTCACCAAGAGGCTGGAAGGTTTGGGACGAGACCAGGTAAGACTGAAACTCAGTCTTGGATCAAAATGACTTAATTCAGTCAGTTTGATCGTTGGATTGTTGCAGCTGCTGGGGCAATGGAGGCACATAGCAGAGAGCACGAGTGTCCCCATGTCAGCTACAGCGATAAAAATGCTCGTGGAATCAGCCTGGGCCCAAATCACGGCAGCTGACAAGCCGGACACCTTCATCGTCAAACAGTTCCAGAAGACGTATGTTGCTTCTATTTCTCAAAAATGTTGATGCTGTGACGTAGAAAAGTCATGCACGATAAGATGTGTGACTTTTGTGAAGGGTGAGAATTGGAGAAGGAAAACTGGATGAAGAATAAATAATCAAAAATGAATAATCAAACAAAAAACATATTTTGTTTGAAACTATATTGTTAAGTGTCTTAATATCAATAGTAAATAAAAATAAAACCGTTTTTTAAATTGTCGGTGTGACCCATTGTAGCGGCATTTCTTTCAAAACAAAATACTATACACAAAACAACAGCATAGTTAATTTTAAAAAATTAAAAATAAAAAAATAATAAAAATACTATAAAATGAGTCAATAAAATTAATGGAAAATGGGAAGATGACCACCGGAGCAAAAGGATATTAGACGAGTTAATTTACATGTAAACTACTGTGTGGTTAGGTCATTTTTGGATTGAATGTAATTTGTGATAATCTTGAAAGTTTTGAACGTGTTTAAATGTTTCTTTCCATCACAGACTCGGGAAGTGCTTCTCCCTCCAAGCTGAAGCGACATTGAACAACAACACTTTAAAAATAGGTGAACAACTTCTGATCCAACCTTGAAACTGAAACTTATTGGACTTTGTGACCAACACTGTTTGCGTGTCTGTGTCTCTCCCAGAAAAACCTTTCGACATTGTGGAGGTTTTCCTTACAACGAGCTGCTCTGACTGTCTGGTCGTCCTCTCCGAAACCACCATAGGTGTAACAAAATACTCAGGTCTTCAGCTCCTCAGTAAGTGTTTCTGGAAAAAATACAATTATTCTTGAATACATCCTTTAATCCTGAACACATCATCAGTGAATTTATGATTTAATTGCAAAATATTTACATCATAAAAAGCTCCTCAAATTGACTGTTGAAATGTGTGGTGGTCATAAATCATGATCTCATGTGAGAAACATTTGCCTGGCGAGCACCACATTTAGATGTTACAAACTTTCTTCATGACTTCTTTCACTTAGGTCGACGAGATACTGTCGTGGCTGCTGAGCTGGACCAGTTCAAGAAGCAGTTGTCCTGAACACAGAAAGAGGTCAAAACAATGCTCAACACACCATTTATTAGGACGCACGCCGTTCATCTTGAGCTCCCGGAACGCCTCCTCGGCGGCCGGGGACCACCGGGAGGGCTGTGACTCAGAATTGAGAAAGTGTAAGGGAAAGCAGACAGTACTGAAATTACGGATGAAACGCCGGTAAAAATGTGCAAACCCGAGAAACCATTGCAGAGCCTTGCGTGTATCGAGGCTGGCCAGTCGGAAACCGCCTGTACCTTGGCGGGATCCATAGATATTCTACCAGGGCTAATGATATAACCGAGGAATGAGATGGTCTGGACATGAAACTCGCACTTCTCTGCCTTGACGAACAGTTGATGCGCAAGAAGACGGCTAAGGACAGAGTGTACATGCTGGCGGTGGGACCGTTCGTCCGTCGAAAAAAAATCAGGATATCGTCTAAATAAACAAAAACAAACTGGTTAAGGAACTCCCGTAATATGTCGTTCACCAAGGCTGAAAAACTGCAGGGGCCCTTTAAGAGTCTCGAACGCAGATGACATAAGCGGGAGGGGATAGCGGTTCTTAATAGTGAT
Source organism: Callionymus lyra (assembly GCF_982586985.1). NCBI lineage: Eukaryota > Metazoa > Chordata > Actinopteri > Syngnathiformes > Callionymidae > Callionymus > Callionymus lyra. Next base: position 27,055,249 of record NC_141818.1, read on the forward strand.
GTTATTAAGCGAGCGGTAATCAATACATGGTCTGAGGGACCCGTCCTTCTTGACTACAAAGAAAAAACGGCGCCAGCCGGGGAAGAAGGGGGACGAATGATGCCTGTCGCCAATGACTCCTTAATATAAGTGTTCATGGCCTCAGTCTCAGGGAGAGAGAGGGAGTACAAGCGCCGTCGTTGCGGCTCAGCACCGGGTAAGAGTTCAATCGCGAAATCATAGGACCGATGAGGAGGTAGACTTACGGCACGAGTCCTGGAAAAAACCTCCCTCAGGTCATGGTACTCACGCGGGACGCAGGAGAGATCGGCGACGAGGTTAGGTGCGCTGGAAGGAGAGGCGAGCCTATGGGCAGAACAGAGAGAAAGAGAGGTGAAACACTGCCGGTCACAACCCAACCCCTACCCGACCACCGAGAGAGGAGACCACTGGATCCGTGGCTGGTGTTGCTGGAGCCAGGGGAGACCCAAGATGAGGGGGTGCGGTCAGCAGTCCAGGACGAGGAGCTGGATCTCCTCGACGTGGCCATCAGCGAAAGAGAGGCAGAGCGGTAGGGTGCGCTGCTCCACTCGGCTCAGGACGTGACTGTCGAGAGCTTGGACCGGGATGGGACGTGGCAGCCGCTGGAGAGGAATGTCGTGTCGACTCACCAGCGCCCCTGAGACGAAGTTGCTCTCCACTCCTGAATCTATGAACGCGGGTACGGACCAGGTGTGCCCGTAACGGCTCTGAGTCACAGAAATGGCGGGACGTGAGGGAAGAGGAGATGGTGGTGCCGGACCTGTCCTGACCCTCCTTTCCTTTACCGGACAGCTCCTGGTACGGTATCCCTTGATGTCCTCAGACTGCACGTGGCAGACGGCGGCACGGTGCATGGGCAGAGTGGAACCGCTGGATGGCAGAAGGGGTGCCCGACCCCGGGACTCCTCGGCGCGTTGACGAATCTCGATGCGGGTGACCAGCTCGATCATCTCGTCCAGGGTCCCTGGCAGCGACAGCGGGATGAGGTGAACCCGGATTGAGCAGTCCATCCCTCCTCATCTCAGTAGCAGTGACTTCATGAACTGTTTTAATGAAAAAATTGTAAATATCAGAGGAAAGATTCAAGACCTCCTAGATTCTTCTAATACAAGCTGTGCAGCTTCACCGGACACAGACACTATAACTGATCTATATTTTGACTCCTTTTTACCAGTGAGTTCTCGACAGCTGTCCCGGGTTGTTTCCTCCTCAAAGTCCACCACATGTCTTCTCAACACGTCCTCACACCCAAGGCGTCATACAGTCCTACGCCGTGCAATGTCCCCCTGGCGTCCCTAAGGTAACGTTACAGGGGGGACCCAGTAATATACAGAGCACTCCCTGATGTCGGATTCAAACGACCTGGGTTACATTTGAGGCGTCGCCTAACTCGTCGTTGCCATGGTAACGTGACGTGACGTGTCGCTGTTGTCATTTGGCTACCGTAATTCTAAAACTATGAAGCGCACTTGAAATGTTTAATGTCAACAGTGCGATTCTACCCCCGATTGTGCTTAACGACCTCGATCCACTTTGAGGTCATTCAAGACGGCCATAAATTGGCAAAAAATGCTTAATTTTTATTTTTGGAAGCTTTGATTGCTCATCGCGGAAGTCAAGAGGCTCTCGCGGATTAATACATGCTTAAAAGGTCCTGTAAAAGTGACTATATTGTATATTTTTAAGTGTTTCAACTCCATAACGTTGACATTGTTTTATGAATGCGTAAAATAAAGTCTGGATGTGTTATTTCGCTTGATCCTCTTTATAATCCTCAATATCAAGCCTCTGTTAATTATTGATTAGCTGTAAGCAGTACATGTTATTGATTACTAACGTATGATTATAGATGTAATTATTCCAATAGTAGTAAACTTTTAACTTTTGACACTGGATAAGCTATTAACTCCAATATGAATATTGTACATGAGCTGCTTTTTATCAGCCTGTCATAATAAAATATATGAACTGTTATCATAAAAAACTTCATTTTAATTTATTAAGCACTCATTGGTATCAATTATAGGCATCTCTGAAGTTACAACTGCATTGATCATGTTTGGATGAATACTATGGGAGCATTATTCAAAATGATATCAAATTGTGCTTTATTACAGGTTTCATATCAAACAATTGTTCACAGATCGTCACAAATGTCACGAGTAACCATCAGAGTAAATCTGCACAATGTTGATGGTCTCGTCCTCAGCCAAGACTTGTGTGTAGTAGTTTCTGGTCCGAGTCATGGTTCGAGTGACCTCATGCTGACTTGCTCCTGCTCCTAAAATGCTCTGAAGATCCTTCAAAGCCTCACCAGTCAAGCCCATGGTGCATCTTAAAAGAATAAGACAATAAGAATGATCAGCTGTACTTCTGTTCTTCACTTGCTAAATAAACTCTTACCTTGCTGTGACGCTGCCATGCGAGACAACTCTTTCAGGGAATCACAACGACTTGACAGAGACTTCCAGAGGTGGTTCATCTCCTTCTCAAGAATCTTTCACTTCCTGCCGTCTCCTTACTGCCATAACAACGTCGAACCTGGAAAACATTGTATTAATGAAGTCGTATGATTCTGATCATTTGAAGTGTAAAATCTATTGAAAAAGACTCTTCAGTCTGGTACCTACCACCTTGAGAGGCACGACCAAGTGAAGCTAGAAAACCTTGGCCATAAGCGTCAGCATGTCAGTGCGTCCTGCCACAGAAATGTATTTATCATTATTACCAAACATGACTATTTTAATGACCAAAGTGTGTATGATGTAACCACCTCACCTGCTTTTGACATGTTGACCCCTTCCACCTCTGATGGTTAGTCCAGCACCTGATATGCAGCACTCCATCTCACCTAGAAAAGAACATGGAATTGCATTTTAGATTATTTCCATGATGGGATGTGCTGTAGGTTTACAAGTTTGTGTTCACTATGTTACAAATATTACTCACTTACTTCACATTTGAAATCATTTGGCAGGAACCACTGAGAGAATGGTTTCATGTCAAGCAGGTCTGGAGTTCTGGGCAGTTCTTGCAGGTCACTTCCATGCAAAAACAAAACAAAAACATACTAGTGCTCCCTTCTAAATATAATAAATCAATAAATACAAGCAAGTTTACTTGATCATTCAGAGATAAGCTCTCCATGTTTCCTTCATCCATTGTTTGATGGTGTTTCCATCTGGTTTACCTCTTTATGCTGGAATCTATTTTATATATATTAATTCATTTAACGAAAACTAAAACAGATCAAATCCCTCATCCAAAAGGGTTAAAATAAACGTATACTTATATAATTAAATACGATAAATATGTTATCTGTATTAATATGCGGAAGTGATAAATGAAATCAATATCTTGAATATTGTAACGTTTGATCCTCCACACAATGACCAGACGGTTGTCTTGCACAGATATTGTTTCTTTATTCGCTGTACTCACAGAGAGGTTATTGTTTCGGCCACAACCAACGCCGCCAGTTCTTCACACACAAGTTGAACGCGAACTCTCTCTCACAACATCTGCGCATGAGCACAGACTCACCTTCTTAAAGTGCCCGCAACATTAATGAACAGAACAAACAGGATCGTTACACTGCCCCCCCAACAGTTAGTTTCTCGACCCCGAGGAAACGATAAAGTCTCTAAAGCGAGGAGGCAGCTGACGATGCCTTCTAGGCCGCTTGGACCTGGTCGCGGGACTAGGACTCTCAACAGTCTGGAGGTCCGAGCTGCTCTGGGTAACTGTTGGTTCCCTCTGGGGCCCCCTATCCACAGCAGCAGGTAATGCCACTGAACGTTCCCCCTGAAAGGAGGGCTGCAACTGTCCCCTGTATGGAGCCAGTCGGTCTCTGTGTAGGACCACCTTTCTGCCTTTAGGGGGTAACTGCACTCGATAGACCACCTCCCTCACCCTCTCTAGGACTCTACAAGGACCAACCCAGTGACTGTCCAATTTGGGGCACCGACCCTTCTTCCTTCTGGGACTGAAAACCCACACCAGTTTGTCAGAACAGAAATGTCTCCCATTAGTGGTCAGGTCATAGTTCCTCTTTTGGCGTATTCCCGCCTTCTCCAACTGGTTCCTTGCGAACGTATGAGCCGTCTCCATACGGTCCTGTAGTTTCCGGGCGTAGTCAGGACCGGGTGCTGCAACTGGTGTTTCTGGTGGCACCCCGAATGCCAGTTCTGCCGGTCTCCTCAGCTCTCGACCCAGCATCAGCAGTGCCGGTGTGCAAGCTGTGGAATCTTGTACAGCAGAACGGTAGGCCAAGAGGACGAGAGGTAGGTGCACATCCCAGTCACGCTGATGCTCCGCAGTAAGAATGGCCAGCTGCTGAGCCAGAGTCCTGTTGAACCTTTCCACAAGGCCATCACTCTGGGGGTGCAGGGGTGTAGTACGAGTTTTTTGTATCCCCAGGCGTTCGCACATGGCAGCAAATGCCCGAGACTCGAAAATTTCTACACTGATCACTGTGCAACGTGGCCGCAGTCCCAAATCGGCTAAACATGCCTTCTACCAAGGCATCCGCCACTGTCTCTGCCTCTTGGTCTGGGATGGCGTATGCCTCCGGCCACTTGGTGAAATAGTCCATCGCTGCTAGGACGTAGCGGTTGCCCCGTTCTGAGCGAGGAAAGGGGCCCATGATGTCTACTGCTACCCTTTCCATCGGTGCACCTGCCAGTTGTTGCTGGAGCTGCGCATGTGACCTGTCTAGCGGCCCCTTGTGTGAGGAGCAGGCATCACAGCTACGACAGAAGTCCTCTACATCCCTTCTTTGCAAACCCCAGTAGTAGCTCTGATGCAGGCGACGGAGGGTCTTGGAGACGCCAAAATGTCCTGACCATGTGCCCCCATGGCAGGCCTCAAGCACATCTTTTCTAAGTGATTTTGGAACTACCACTTGCCACCTTTCCTCCCCCCAAGATGGGTCCTTCCATGCCCGCTGTAAAACTCCATCTTTCAGCCGCAAAGATTCAAACTTAGACCACAGTCCTTTGGTGGCAGTAGAGAGCCCAGATATATCATCCCATGACGGCTTCTGACTGACCGTGCACCACTGAAGCACTGGCTGTAAATCTGGATCTTCTTCCTGCCTTGTTCTCCACTCAAGGGCTTCATCAACTTGCAGGGCCCTGCATGAGAATTGTCCAGTACTCTCTGCCTGTGTAAGCTCCTTCTCTTTCACCTCTCGCTTATCACAGTAGCGACAGCCTTCTGAGGCACATGGTCGACGGGACAGTCCATCTGCATTTGACTGTTGTGTACCTGCCCTGTGTGCTACCGTAAAGTCGAAGGTCTGCAGCTCCTCCAACCAACGAGCAACCTGTCCCTCGGGCTCACTGAACGACATCAACCACTGTAGAGCAGCATGATCAGTTCGAACGACAAATGGTGTTCCACAGAGGTAATATTTGAAGTGTTTTACAGCCATCACAACAGCCAACAGTTCTCGTCGAGTCACACAGTAGCGGCGCTCGCTTTTGTTGAGTATCCGACTGAAGTACACCACTACTTTCTCTCCGTCCGGTCCAACCTGAGACAGCACAGCTCCTACTCCAACATTACTGGCATCTGTATCCAGAACAAAAGGCAGAGCAGGATCAGGTGGGGCGAGGACCGGCGATTCAGTCAGGGCCTTCCTCAGGTTGTCAAATGCATGCTGGCATTCCTGGTTCTGAGAGAAAACAGAGTCTTTCTGTAGCAGTTGAAACAGTGGGGCTGCAATTGAAGAAAATCCCCGAACAAACTTCCTGTAATAAGAAGCCAAGCCAAGGAAGCTCTTCAGATCAGTCTGATCCACAGGGATTGGCCAGCGTCCCTATGCCCTCACAGTCCAGTTTGTGTCCTAGGAACTCTACCTCTTGCCTTAAGAAGTGACACTTGTCAGGGTGCAGCTTCAAACCCGCAGCAGCCACTCTGCTCAGCACTAGTCGTAGGGAGTTAAGAGCTTCTTCACACGATGCCCCATGAATTAGAAGGTCATCTAAATACACAAGGCACTGTTGACGCAGGACACCAGCTAGCATGCCATCCATTAGTCTCTCAAAGGTGGCTGGGGCATTACAGAGGCCAAAACTAAGGACCTTGAATTGCCACAGCCCCCTGCTTGTATAGAATGCAGTCTTTGGCCTGGACTCTGGTGACAACGGCACTTGCCAATATCCACTCCGAAGGTCCAGAGAGCAGAACCAGGAAGACCCTGCTACCAGGTCCAGTGTCTCGTCGATTCTGGGAAGCGGATATGAGTCCTTTCGGGTGACCTTGTTTAGGGGTCTATAGTCCACACAAAACCGCATTCGTGTACCGTTCTTTTTAGGGACCATCACCACCGCAGAGGCCCATGGGCTATCAGAAGGTTTAATAATACCAGCCTCCAGAATCTGCTCCAACTCCTTGTCAGCAGCTTCCTGGTGGGCCAAAGGAAGTTGTCGCGGTCGCACCTTGATGGGTCTTGCATCCCCTGTGTCGATATAGTGCTCTACCAAGTGCCTCAATCCGACCTCACAGTCATTTAGAGCAAAAATGTCTTTAAATTCCAACAGTACCTGCCACAGTCTATCTTGCTGAACTTCGGACAAACCCTCGCAGTTCAATGTCCAGATTTTCCTCACTGCCGTGATCCGCTCATCGTCCTCTCCGACCAAATGGGGTTCCTCACTCATTTCAGCAGAGACGGCAGTGTTGGCCGTGGGCACAGGTGCTCTCGAATGCATGGGAAGGGATGTTAACGGTAAACACTGCCCTCCCGGAAATGCCAGGAAACTATTCCCCAAGTTCAGGATGCATCCCACCGTGCGTAAGAAGTCCAACCTGAGGATGCAGGCATCTTGTATATCAGCCACCCAGGCTGTAAAAGGAACAGTCAGGTCCCCCACCTTGAACTGGAACACACACTTTCCCTTCATTGGAGCCAAGTCACCAGTCACTGTCCTCAGACACACTGTCGTTGCCTCCAGTGAAGCCCCTGCAGGGACTGTGTCGGGTCGCACCAACGTTGCGTTAGACCCGGTGTCCACCAGAGCCGTGCAGGATGTTCCCTCTACCGTCACTGGAACATGGCAAAAGTCCCCAACTTGGGTCCAACCCACTGCGATGACTTGGCTTGAGGGGGTTGTTGATGGTGTGTGGGTGGTTGCGCTTTGGGCTACTGTGTCCCCACTTACACAGGCCCTTGGCCGTTTCCCTGCTGTGTAGCGAACCTGGGGCATTGTCTGAGTAGGTGTCCAGGTTGTCAACACCCCCAGCAGTTCTGTAGTCGACAGCTAGGACACAGAGTAGAACCTCCAGCCTGCAGAGCTGCTGCTTGGATCACCTCCTGCTGCCATTCTCGGTCCTCCATCTCTCTGCCCGGCACTGCCAGCATTCTTACTGATGTTGACCCATTTGTCTCGTCAAAATCTCTGCTTAGCATCTCTCTCTCCACAGCTAATTCCAGAGCTTCATTCAGCGTGGCAGGACGAGTAAGAAGCGTGTGGATCCGCAGCTCTTTAGGACTGACAGCCTGCAGGAACTGATCTCTTGCCAGCTCTTTCTGAGCCGCTGGCTCGACACACACTAAGGTCAGGGTCACTAAGGTGTCCCACAAGGTTATGTTCTTGGTCCAATCCTATTCACGATCTATATGCTCTAAAAAGCGATTACTGTTCAGGCAGCAACAGGTGGGAATTTGAAACTTACAACTTTTAATTTTCATAAGGCAACTAGATGTGCTTAGTTTGTGATTGAATGTGTTGTGTGAATGTGTGCAAAATAATGATTGAAAAGAAAACATTGTGAACTGTAGAAAGAGAATAGGCTAAAATAAATCATCATGTCTGGAACAAAACCTACCCCGAAAGAAGTTAAAACTGTCGTAGAATTCCGCAGTAGAATGTACAGTGGAATCCCTGAAAATAATGACATAAACGGTGCCTTTAACCAACAGTTAAAACCAGCCTAAATTCTAAATGGTTTAAAAGATCCAGTTGCACATTGGTTAAGAAAAAACTATGTCAACTTTCCAACAGGGCCATTAGAAGAGTTCAAAACACATGCAATTCACGCTGACAAATTGATCAGAGAAAAAAGGAAGCAGGATGCAACACAAGTGTATTTGACTGAAGAGGGAACTGAAACTTAATCGTAATCGAGACAGGAAAAAGCAAGTTTTCTCACAACAATGCGCAGAAGATAAAAGGCCAGAGAAAGGGAAATGAGGAGTAGCAGAGAGAAAACGACAGAGCAATTGGTGGATGCTACATCTGTCACAGGAAAGGTCACATGGCTCATGAATGTTACAAAAAACAGAAGAAAGCCAGGATGAGATGATGAAGAGAAAGACGCATGACTAGATAAAGTAAATAGAGAAAAGACAAAGAAAAGGTCAGAAGAGACAGAAGAAATAAATGACAATAACTCAAATGAAGCAGACATGTATTTACTGTCAAATGAAACAGATTAGAACTTAAACCAGAAATTGTACTACTAATTAATGGTCGTCACATGCTATTTTTGGTAGATACTAAAAATCAGCCCGATCAGTGAAAGACTGACTGTTCAGTTAAAACAAGATAGTGATTTGACTACTGCAAAAGTCTGGTACAAGATTTGCAAGCAGTAACTGCCGCAGTACAGCAGAGGGCGCCAAATTTACCAAATCCACATACGTCGCTCAACTCTATAAATCCAAAAAGGACAGTATTTTACTGTCATAGATTTAAGCAATGCTTTTTGGTCGATTCCTTTAGAAAAATAAAATCAAGTATGGTTTGCTTTTACTTACAAACGAGAAAAACTTGCTTGGACAAGATTACCACAAGAGTACACTGCAAGTCCAACCATTTTCAGTCAAAACATTTAGGCATGTCTCAGTAACATTACTCCAAAGGAAGGAAGTCACATTTTTGTTTATGTAGATGACATCTTATTGGTTAACGAAAATCAAGACAAACGCAAAAAAGACACTTTCCACAACTCCTTGAGTATTTGCATTGAACAGGTAACAAAGTAAGTGAAAAGAAGTTACAACTTTTGAAAAACATATTTGGGACATACCTTAACCAAACAAGGTAGAACAGTGAACCAAGAAAGAAAGGAGCAAAATTTGTAAACAAGTTATACATAGCCCAGAATAAATTATTGTTTAAATGGGATGCAGTATTGAGTCATGGGTTGAGCTTTGTCTCAAAAGGAGGGATGGTAGACCAGATAAATGGGATTTATAACACGCACAGGTTAAATTCCTTGTCGAAGAATCTTTGTAAGCAGTTTTTAATCTGTATCAAAAATAACTCCCATGGTCAATTGAGACCAAAACGTGGCTCATTCCCTGATCCAATTTATCCATTTCACACCATTCACTTAGATTTTATTAAATTATCTAAACAGAAAGGAGTTGAATATTGTCTAGTACTTATTGACGCCTTCTCGAAGTGGGTTGAGATCTTTCCAAAGGCTAAAGGACGTGACAACGGATCACATTTTGTCAATGAAGTGATTGACAGCAACAGAGCAACCAGTAAAGTTGGAAGGAAAAATCCCCTGGATTCACTTTTCCCACTGCAAACTGCGACATCTTGAAAACTCTCCGAGACCTGAGCCTGCAGACCACAACTCATCGAAGCAACAATAAGACGCAGGACTTCAAACTACTGAGCTGAGACAACAACAGTGTTCTGATAGGGTTTTTATCATGCTAGTAACCTCTGACTACCCTGGTCACTGCAACAATGATTTGTCCCCCTTTTATACGCCCCATACTCACCACCCTGTTCCTAACCACTTTCGTCGCCTGAGCACCATGAGCATGGTAGGAAACACCGGCCACAAGAGACATCATGGACGGTAAAAAGGACGGTATAGAAAGAGGATACCAACCTCATGTGACCTGCAAGAACGACCAAGACGAGAGAAAACGTCAAATGTCAAAAAGTAATCCTCTCTGAACATCCAAGTCTGATGATAAAATGTAAATAAAACTTTGGTACTTCTTACAAAGGCAAAATGTGATATAATTTGTTCAAAAAAGGTTTAGAATCATGAAAGTCTACTTTCTACTGCAAATGATTCTCGTCTAAACTATTAGGTGTGACACACACAAAAAAGTTGAAAATTTAACTACCAAAAAAACACACTTCAGGCCTATTTCTAAGCTCCCTTTCTTGTCCAAGATCTTGGAGAAGGTGGTGTCTGAGCAGCTGTCTTAGTTCCTGGATCAGAGCGACATCCATGAGAAGTTTCAGTCTGGCTTCCGTAAACATCACTCTACGGAGACAGCTTTACTGAGAGTGTCCAGTGACATCATGATGTCGGCTGATTCTGGTAAATACACTGTTCTGGTTCTCTTGGATCTGTCCTCAGCCTTTGACACAGTTGATCACCAGATCCTGCTGAGAAGACTGAGGGATGAAGTGGGACTGTCTGGGTCTGTGTTAGAATGGTTCTCATCTTACCTTTCTGGGCGCAGTTTTAGTGTATCTGCCAATCAAATGAGGTCTGAATCGGCAGATCTGTTGCGTGGAGTCCCTCATGTTTCTGTTCTGGGTCCTTTATTGTTTTTGCTGTACTTGATTCCCCTGGGTAAAAACATTCAGAGATTTCCTGATGTTTCTTATCACATTTTTGCTGATGACATCCAGCTTTACTGCTCTTTTGATCCAACTGAGCCCCAGAGGCTGAACAGCTTAGTCAATTGTTTGCTAGAAATCAAATAATGGCTGAGTGAAAACACTTTGCAGCTAAATGTGGACAAAACTGAAACTCTGGTGATTGCTCCTAAGATAAGGTTCCAGGGTTGAGTCAGTACTTGGGTGACTTAGGTCAGTCTGTCAAACTGATCCTGAGAAACCTGCGTGTTGTATTTGATAAAGACATGTCTCTTGTTCGACACTGCAGAAAAACTGACCAGAAACTGTTTCCTTCAACTGAGAAAAATCTCTAAACTGAGGAAAATGTTGTCACAACATGATCTGGAGCTTGTAATCCATGCGTTCGTTTCTTCTCGTCTGGACTATTGCAACAGTTGTTTTCCTGTCTTAACAAGAAGGAGCTGTCTCGCCTGCAGTTGATTCAGAACTCTGCAGCGAGAATTCTGACCCGCTCAAGTAGAAGAACTCACATTTCTCCGATCCTTAAAACTCTTCACTGGCTTCCAGTTTCTTTCAGGATCAACTTTAAAATTCTGGTTCTTACTTTCAGAGCTATTCATGGTCAGGCTCCTCGTTACATCACTGATCTGATTCACCCCTACACCCAAGCTTGGGCTCTGAGGTCTGTGGATCAGAATCTAGTGATGGTTCCACGCACACGATTCAGGACCAGAGGAGAGAAATCCTTCCAGGCTGTTGCTCCTAAGCTTTGGAAGCTTTTTCTTCTCTCTTTGCGCTTGATGGAGTCTACTGTCTCCTTCACGAACATCTTGGTTTAAGTTAGCTATGGATTCAGGCAAAGTAATGAATCAATCATGCATTGTGTGGATGGGTCCTAGACCCTTGTTAAGAATTGTGCCATTTAAACATGATCCCCAGGAGAAAATCCCTGACAGGGACTTGATCAGAAGACACTCTATAAACTTACACTGTTATGCTGATGACCCCCAACTCTACTTGTCAATGAAGCCAGATGAAAGAAATCAGCCTACACAACTACAGTCCTGTATTACAGATATCAAGTCCTGGATGACCAAAAACTTTGTTTTACTGAACTAGGAACAAAAATGAGGTTCTACTAGTTGGTCCACAACATCTCAGACAATCATTTACTAATGATCTAGTTTCCCAGAATGGACTCACACGTGCTGCTAGCACCACTGTAAGGAATCTGGGTGTCTGCTTTGACGAGGACTTATCATTTAAATCACACATAAACAAATCTCACGGACTGCCTACTTCCACCTTCGTAACATTTCAAAAATCAGGCACTTCCTTCCTTTGGATGCTGCGGAGAAACTCATCCATGCTTTTGTTACCTCCAGGCTGGACTATTGTAACTTTTTTTTCTCTCACTGTATCCTCCCTCACTCTTCTCTCCGTCCATCTGTCCACCCCCCTCAATCGTTCCTCCCAGCCGGTCACAACAGGAGGCCGTCAACAATGAGTCTGGTTCTGCTCGAGATTTATGCCCTCTAAAAGGAAGTTTTTCCTCGCCAACGCCACGATGTCTTTTACTCATTGTTTGATCTGTTTTTCCTTTCTCCACTTTAGTCTTACTTCAACTGTAAAGTGTCTTGAGATTACTTTGTTATAAGACATTTTAAATAAAATTGAATTGAATTAAATTGAAACAGTCAACAAGGTTTTCCACATGAGGATGATTCTTGCCTGAAAAACATCATGAAATCATTGTTTGTTTACTGGTTTATTGGGAGCCTGGAACACACTCATCTCTGTGACGATGCGGTTATTGTTTTGATATCTCAATAACTCAAAAACCCATAGACCAACTTGAGGCCACATACAACCCTTGACTTCATAGGTTAATACTACAATTCCCATGATGCACTAAAAAAAACATTAGAAACTTTAAATCCAAAGAGTAATTCAGAGTGCAGGCCTTTGACTGACAAACGTCAAACAAAATCACACCAGGAAGGCAATATTTAAAACCACTGTCCATGTAGTTGTTTCAACGCATCTTTTGATACGGTACTTTATTTTACAACTAATTGTGTGCGATACCATTCCACACAACGTGAACACTCCTCTCTGCTAACTCTGAAACATCACTCAGTAGTTTGAACCCTCTCTTAAAACAAATCTCAGGTTTCATTGGAATAGTTGTTAAAAGCTTTCGTTCTAGCTCTAGTTTTGGGTTCACTCGATTTTCTCTTCACGATAAAAGCTATTGTGGGCAACATAAAAGTTTTTGAAAACTCTAAATGCCTTAACAAGTGCTAGTGGGAATTTTTGAGAATGATGTAATCAAAGAATCTCTAAAGGGCATCTGTGGCACCACCAAAAACACAAACCTGAATGAGTTATTGAATACAACAACAAGGTAAGAACTCATGTAGAATTTCTTCATCTTAACATGTAAGCAAGCACTTCGTAGCCATGCGTCAGCAGATCAGTGAAGACGAGTTTTTGGTTTAACTATAAGACACCGTTTAATGTGAACATTTAAATAAAAAATTGCCAACAAAATTGTCGAAAGAAAGACAAAAAGCCTGTGTACAAAACAAAACAAAACAACAAAACCAAAAACTTCCTCTCAGGCGAAGACTTAAACATGATCAACAGGTCCTTTAACAAAGAAATATGAATTTGGAGAAGGTTTTCTATTCTTACTGGCCACAGAAAACAAAGACAAACGACGTGGTGTTCTGTCATTCACAGGCTCTGTGATTGTCACTGGAGTTAGGTGCGACAGCTTCATCTGATGTTATGAGCAGAAGAACGGGCTCCTTTGGCGCCAGCGTCGTCTTCCAAAATACAGTCAGAGCCCAGACCAAGCGGGACACAGGCATGAGGGAGTGCGTTTGAGGGCGAAGTGACGGATCTATGGGTGTCTCATGTGCTTTGGGTTGAAAACAAGTGATCATTTTTCCCATTCGAGCATTAAAACCTGTTTCAGGTTCGGGATCAAGGTTCAGCAGTTTGGTGCTCGACTCCTCCACTCAAGCAGAAGAACCCCCAAAACAGTTGAGTTGTAAACAAAGTTTTTCAGAAGAGGGTGAGGACTGATGCTACCCTGTAAACATAATAAAATCATCTGAGAAGGGTAGTTCTTTGACCTTGACCCAGCAAAGGTTGCAGGTCAGCTGCTGGTTGATTAGTCTGGTCTGAAGATGGGGATCTTGGGTAGAAACTCTATTAGGATTACCTGTGTTGACAAGAGACAGAATGTTAGAGGGAATGTACAGAAATATTTCTTATGATAAATCATAAGGTGCCACAAATAATAATGCTTCACTGATCTGGATGCTGAACTCGTTTACTTTTAAAGATTCAGCCGAAAAGATCTTGTGTACGATACGTCGTACACTCAGGATTTCTCACAGTGCAGCACAGACATTTTGATCTTAACTTCTAAATACGTTTTCATGTATTCACCATTCAAATTGAACAGAAGGAGGTTTGTGGGCGACATACGATCATTTCATAAAAACTTAACACACTTTAGCCCTATTTGCACGGGAAAAGTATTATCTGGGGACCTCTGGTAATTTGTAATAATTACGGAGAATGTCCGAGTTTTAATCCTGTGCGAATGCGCCATGTCTGTGATTAGAAATGTAATAATTCCGCTGTCGACGTCTTACCAAACACAGACGTCAGGTGACAATACTAGTCCCGTGTGAATCCGAATGTCGATGTTTGTAATTCTGAATGCGGTATATATGCCACTGTAACGGACTTCTATGCTCTCGCCATTGTGTTAATATTTACTTACGCCGTTTTATTTTGAAGGGGTTGAAGGGGAAGTTGATCAAGTTCGTTGTTGTTGGGGGTGTGTTCCACATGACGAAAGTAAAGAAGACGTGCGCACTGCACAGCTACAAACTAAGTTCCAGCCTCGTTGTTTCCCACACAAACACACTCGGTTACACTACTGTAACAGACTATGTCCCTTCTGTAAGAATAACTTTGGGGAAAATTTATGTGCAGGGCAGGGCTCTCACTGTTGAGCGTCTGCACAGGTTGAGAAACGAAAGAAAATAAACGGTTGTCCACTTTATCTTCTCTAAACGAAGAAGGCTTGGTTGAACCAACTTTCTCTTTCAGTAATTGCGCTCCTTGTTAGATCTGTATCTCTAGGTAATGTCAGTAAAAATTACCATTTTACAGAAATCGCTTATCCAGTGCGAATGCACTTAAAATAACGCAGAGGAGGTCATTTATAAAACACAGAGGTCCCCAGGAAATACATATCCTGTGCGAATAGGGCTTTGGACCGGTTTAAATAGCACCGAGTCAAGTGATGGAAAATAAAGTTATTTCCCTGACTCAAACTATTTTTATACTCCATTGACATGAAGCAAAATGGATTCTTAAACTTCTCCACTTCTCTTAATCTTCCATCCCTCATACGTCTCTTTACCACATTCATATTCTTGTTATTTTCAGCTAAATAATGAATAATTTCTGACGAGATTGAAGCTGTCCACAGTCCTTCACAAAACATTACTTTCAATACTGTCTGCCTCCTGCCATCAGATCTTCTCTTAAGAATTTGAATGATCTTTATTCACCGATCCCATTCTCTGGCCTCTTTTAGTGTCAGTGAATATTTCCCAATTGTGATTACGTTAAACTAACGAAAGTTCCAGAAAACTTCCTTTTTTTTCCAAATCTAAACATTGTCTCTAGCCTGTTCATGTTTAATTTTCTTCAGAAAAATAAACAATGTTTCACACTGAAAAGTTGTGCTTACAAAGCTCTTTGTCCGCTGACATGAATTCTACCATCTGTCTAATTTGCTCCATGCTTGAGGGCAGTGCTTTGAAGGAGAGAAAGTAAGCGTGTTTTATTACAAAATATTGAAGACGAATTGCATCGAAACATTTCCATATGCGCGTAATAATTTCCCAAAATATTCTGATTAAAAGGTGGATTTTCCAGATCACTTGCACTTTAAGAAGTTTGATGTATATTCTGCTTCCTGGTCTTTTATTGTTTCGTCTCTTCATGCAATTTTACCTGTTTTGCTAGTTGTTTGAAATTTCAAGTATTATCATTTTCATGTGTATAAAATAATGATCCCACAACAGCTTCTGAAATCTGGAGTAAAATGTGTGCATCAACTCATATATGAGAAAACCTTTCTGTGTCTGTAGTGCGATCTTCTCACATTTCAGAAAAATGCTGACAAAGCGTTTGGCATACATTGGTTCTTATCTTTGATCAATAGTTCCACTGCCGCAATACATCTAACAAGAACCAACATGATATGAGCAAACAAAACTTCACTGCAGTGTCCTGCCCCTAAATATAAATATATATATATATATATATATATATACTGTGCTGCATAATTAACCTGACTCACATGAAAATCAAAAAACAAATCAATACTCACATATTCCATCATGTTGTTGGTTTCACACTTTCTTTTGCTTAGTTTCCAGTGCAAACACAACTTCAGAAAAGAAAAACAATTGAGATGAAACTTGAAACGACTCGTGGGAAAAGAAGATTCCAACTCACCTTGTGGTACAGTCTGTTGTTCTCCCACTCAAGAAGCTTTTCTAGCGATCTTCTTGTCTAACAAGCAAAAAAAGCGTTTAATATGTTGCAATATTTATAAAAAAGATCTCCATCAGGTCATGACATAACAGGAGATAGATTATTAGGACCTTGACTCACCCTCTTGCTAAGGCAGATGACCGGCCACAAACTGAAGCCCAGAGTACAACAGCAGCACAGACAGCCACACAGCAGCCATCGCACGTTAACCGGCAGCGTCTTTCTCAAGCAGCCATTTACACGAGTGATACTGGCTTTGAATTCTTCTGGGGCCACCTGAACAGATACAACATTTTACTCTACAACAGCTCTTCTGAGACATACAGTAAGTGCAGGTGGATGGAAGTCACATCCAAACCATCTCTTCTTTCACGGCCAGATTCTTAACAATATGTAAACCACTGATGAGGTTTAAAAATGCAGACCTTAGCAAGATGAAATGGAAGGAATCATGAAACGTAGTTGAGTCCAGGTTACAAGAGTAGAGTATGTTTTAGAAATGGAAACCTCACACTTGCAAGACTGAATAGATGTCAACAGAAATTAAAAATCTACTTTATTTCATCAGACAATGTAAAATAATGATATAAAGATTGTTGTCTGACACATTAAGTATTATTTATTAAATATTGATGTTAATGATGTTTTTTTTGTCATTACACAAAAGTTTATAGCTCTTAGTCATGCTGCTGTAGGTTTAGATCGCTGGAGGAGGCTTTCTCTCTGTGTCTTTCTTTACTGCATCATGTCTCAAGTGCAAAAGAACACTTGCCAAAGAGTGACAACTCAATCTGATGTCCACTGCCTTATGTCACTTTTAAGATTTCCTTCACACTGATCCACGCATTATCAAGTGTGTGTAACGAAACTTGGGATAGAAGCACGTGTGGACCCACTTTTGCGAGACACATGTCGGGAGAAAATACAAAAGCAACACTAAGAATTTCTACAAAGCAACCATACGTTCCTACAGTGAAGGCATAACGCCGGAAATTCGTCAGTTAAAATGTCGGAGAATTACTGAATTATTGTTGGGGTTGAATAAAGTCGGCAAAAAGATAAAGGTTTGTGTGGTTATTTGAAACATAAGCAACATCAAGCTTATGAACATCTATTACAACAGTAAAAAAACATTTTTTTTAGTGAAAAATAAAACAACAATGTTGATTACTAAATTTATCATTGGCCCTTTTAATAGTCAACTTTATCGCAACTATTCGTGGATTCCCTAGTTTATTCAATTGTACAAAGTTTTACTTTTTTTTTTAATGCATACAATTCCCCCCCCCCATTTATGTTTATTTGTTTTTTTCATTCACATATGTCATGATAACATTTCTTGTAAGATATTGAATATCGCAGATATTGTGTATCGTGATATCATCATCATCAAGTGCAAAAAAGATAGATTGTTACGTGTCTTGAGATTACTGTTATGATTTGACACTTGATATAAAATGGAATGGAAATATAAACGATGACTGATCACACTTGACTCACCTTTCCTGTAAGAGCTGATGGAAATTCTGACTCAAATTTGTTGCTTAGCCCGAACCTGCAGGAAAAGAGAAAATTCAACTCAAGTTAATGAAGTAGACTTTTACCTCACTGATCAATCAATAGGTTATTGGTATTTTAGTAGAAGGCTAAACAACTTTGAGGACGGTCTTGAGATACATTGACCACAGGAGTACTTGTATATTTAACAATGCAAACACTAGATATACAATCGAGTTACAGAGGTTTATACCAGTCACTCATAAAAAATAGTTGCAATTTCACATAAGAAAATTCTTTTTTTTTTTAAACTATCTACAGCAAGACAAACATATTCTTTAAATATGATTGAAAACGTTAGAAAGGGTCAATACTAGTTTCGTGACAACACTGTGTACTTCCTGATATTGAATGCAGGTATATTATTCTTGGCCTACGACTTAAAAATAAATACATTTGTGTGTATTTTCTTCATCCGTTAGCTCGAAGCTAAACGAGAAGCTAGTTGCTATGCTTGGGAAACGGATTCTGTTGCTAGCCTTCCTTCTCGAGAGTCCATCGACAACATCAGAACGGATCGTTTCTGTTCGCTAAAGATCAACTCACACGGTGACGTGACCAGAACCTCGCACGACCACCGGGTCCGGTGCGTACTTGAGGAGCTGCTCCTCCGCGGCCCTGTCCTCGTCCTCCTCTTCCTCCTCCTCTTCTTCGTAGATCTCGTCGAAGTCCTCCATCATGGCGCGGCTCGGAATCGCGCTTCTCGGGTGAGACGCCGAGAGAGACACGATGCCGGTGAACGAAAGAATAAAACCAGGAAAGTTTATTAAAAAAAAGAAACGCTTTAAGTGGATATAAATTAATTCGCAACAGTTCACTGCGACCAGCAGAGCCTGAAACAAAACATCAACATCCGCCGCGTTCACCGCACGACACCGGAAGAGGGTCAGACGTCTTGACGTCAGAGTCTGTTTCACATTAAAACTCAAGCATAATAAAACTAAATGCCTTTTTGTAGCATGTAAGTAAGTAAGTAATTGCTATTTGTGAAGCGCCTTTCTGGACCAGCATGATGCCTTCATTTTCTAAAACACATTTTATTTAACATTTTTGATGTAGCGTTTTTTTTCTTTAGATAATTTAATTGATTCCGTTTGTCCTTTATACATATATATATAACTAATATATGTTCACATTTCTTTATTTAACATGCACTGTCTATTTAAACTCTGGCCAGAAAACAGTATACTTCCTTTTTGTTAGTTTCAAGGAGAAAATCTATTTCCAGTCGAAGCAAGTTTCTTTGTCGTTTGTGGATTATACTATAATTGTAAACAAAAACAAAGATATTATATATCATACCAATGACGTCAGAATATACATGACGTAGACAAATGCGTAGACCTTAGGACACCCAAGATCATTGATCAGCTTTAGTTTTATTTTGAAAGTTTAACCCGGATATTTACATTCACTTGGCTTCGCTTCCCTTTTAAACAATACTTCATAACATTGTAAAGTCAATGAAACGCATCTGATTCTCGGAGCAATGAGATGTTAAGAAAGGCTTAACGACTTCCTGTTTGGTGAGGACACTGCACCGGTTGAACGTCTTCCTGGATCCTCTTCACGACATGTCTCGCACAGATTATATCAACATGATGTCACAAATATTTCGAGGAATGGTTCCTTCCATCACGAGTGGAGTCCTGCTGATCAGTCTGTTGTCTGGGACGTTGTTGGGGTTACAGGTGTGTCTGGATCTGCCCGCGGGTCTGCTCAGTGTCGGCTCAGAGGTCTTCACGCGCGGACACGTCCACGCACTGCTGCTGTTCTCTCTGCACCACAGAAACTTCTCTCAACTCCTGCTCAGCACCGCAACCTTCGTCCTTCTCAGCGGGGGTTTGGAAAAAGGCCTCGGCACGGTTCGCTTCCTGTTTTCCTTTTTGGTTCTGTCCACCTGCACAGGTGTGCTTTACTCTCTTCTGGACCTCCTGCTGAGCAAGGATGAGCAGCATCACACTGAAGGACTGGTCCCTGTGGCGCTGGCCTGTGTGGCTGTTACCACCATGCACACCAGCATGAGCAAGAGCTTCCTCTGCGGGGTGAGCTTCCCTTCGATGGCTCTTCCCTGGGTCTTCGTCTTGGCCACGAGTGCGTTCATCCCCCATGCTGTGCTGCCCTGCAACATCCTCGCCGCTTTGGTGGGATGGCTCCACGGGAAAGGCTGGTTCTCCTATCTGGACCTGACTGAAGCCAGAGCGGGTGTTCTGGAGAAGATGATGCCTTTCAGACTTTTGAGGAGGATTACAGTCGTGACCTTTGTTCCTGCATCCATGGAGGAGAGAAGAAAGACCCTTCTACCCCAGGTCACCCCCACACCCGGGTCATACCCAGTCCAGGCGTACGCCCCTCAGACTTCACAAACCAAAGATAAGACCTATGAAGACTGGCCCACTTCTAATATCGACCCGTCTCTGACAGCTCAGGTTGACTTTACAGAGCAAAGCCTGAACCACGCCAGTGTCTTACAGATGCCTCCATCACTGTAGCCTTTATCTACCGGTGCCTTCTTTTTTTTACCCACACCTCAATGGCCTTCAAACACAATCCTGTCTTTCATGTTGCCTTTAACAAGGTCTCACAACTTTATTGTCTGGAGGTTCTCGATACTTTGTTTCCAGTTTGGTTCATCTTCACACCGTCACAATGTAATGTACAGAGAGTCAGTTTATTATCCAGTCACTTAGCAATACAGAAAAGAGAAATAACAGTTTGTATGCTTAGGAGGACCAGGACTATTCCTCCTCCCACGTGTCGCCATAATCATTCTTCTTCACTGCAAAACCAGAAGAATGGGAATCAACAACAGAACGTATGTCATTTACTCTGGCATGAAGCTGCTTACCGTCCTTCGTGGGCCTTTTGGGCACGACTTTAGGTGTAGGTTTGGCCTCAGATCTCTGAGTAAGGGTCGCCTCATAGTTCTGTCTGTTGCTCTCCCTCAGGTTTTTATAAAGAACAGTGTTTTTTCTAGGCTGCTCTTCTTCCATATATGACTGGCCTGGTGGAAAACATTTTTTATTTTTTTTTATTCACCAGACTTGCATGATATCATGAGCAGTATTGAAATTGTTCACAAAACAAATTTTTCATGCACATATTAGATATACATCAACCAGATTTATTTTACAGGGTTTGCCAGTCTCTTTTATATGAATGTTTAAATGACTGTAAATTCCGCCTTATCTGGGCACACTTCCATACCGCACCAACTTAATTTAAACAGAGAAAAATAACTGCTTCATATGCATTTCTCTGCGTCTTTTACTTTTCTTTTTACACAAGGGAGGTGTGCATGGTGCACAAATTGACTTGAATTGAAAAAAAGTGAATAAAAATCAGAACAAAATTGAATTATAATTTTCTTGCTTAACTTTTGATGCATTACTGCCGACAATATCTTCTCCACCTTACACTTCCTGCCAGAGGGCATCCTGGGAGGCATTAACCCTTAAAACCCAAAGATAAGCACCATTATATTTTAATAGGCAAAAAAGTAGCTTAGTAGTTACAGAAGTTACATCCCCCTAACAGTGAATTTTTTTTTAAATATATAAATGAAGTTTTCAAAATAAATGCTCTTAAAATAAGCAGTATTTCTGATAACCTTCACTAATTAACCATCTGAATACTTGAAACAAAAATCTTCTACACTGTGGTTTCCCATCTTGTCGGTTTTCAGTATCAATCAGCCAAAAATGATATTACACACAAGATAAACAATTTGAAAGTATGAGCTAAAATAGCTTTAATCATGTGTGTGCAATTGATAGCAAACCTTGTGGATCAAGTTCATTTGTCCTCGACCTCTCAACGTCTGGATTGAATCCGTACGCATCATCATTTGGGGCTGTGTTGACTTCTGGACTCAAGCCAAACATCTGGATGTTGGAGTTGTTTTGCTCAGACTGAGAATCTACAGGACTAGGAAAGAAGAAGTCTTTACATTTAGACTCTTAGTCAGTTACTTACACATCCTACATGTGATTTATATTAAAAACATACAATGCAGATGGTTTCTGTGCTTTTTGCCTCAGGAATTCACCCAGAGGAGAGTCCAGGCTGCTGAGTCTCTCCACTAATGTGTCTTTATAAGAGACCTTTCCTGCGGTAAAGCCAATAAACCCTGCAACTGAAAAGGCAAAAAAACCCCCGATACTTTTAAGCTACAGCAAACATGTCAGATGCATGACACAAAGTATTATGAAAAATGACAAAAATAAACTCACAGATAAGTTTGGGTATCGATCCAAATCTTAAACTCCGAGACAGAATCCCTGCAAACGCACAGTTAATTAATTATAAGATTGTAAGATACAGTTAAAATTTAGTTAATATATCTGTTGTGATTTTACCTTTGGAAATAAGGAATTGGGTTGTTGCCATACCCAGACACGAAATGGGCAAAGCTGCATATGGAGGATACCAAAGTGAATACATAGATTGATTACTAGTAAAATATTCTGCTTTAAAGTGTGTGGTGTTGTACTTAAATCATTACTTATTATCATATTATATAGCCAAACGTTTCTTTACCACAAGATAAACATTTTTTTGTCCAATATTGGACATTCTTTAAATCTCATGGCTCTGATTAAGAAACATTTCTTCCTTGTACTCGTCGCCTGGTACAGCTTTCAGCCATGAACAAAAACGTTGGACAATTCTTATTAAAATTCACACTTTCCCCTTATAGCCCCAAGCAAACTTCTCTTTCATAAGTTGCTACATGATCTGCCACAATTGTCGAACTGTTTTATTAGTTCTGCTATTGTGAGTCAATCTCTAAATAAATCAATACATCTACCTAAATATTTCATGATCTGAAACCAACATAAAAATCTTTCTCATCATGTGTTCACATCTTTACGACGTTTAAACATTTGATCCAAGACGTTGTCTTTAAAAACAAACATGTTTTTATATTAAATTAATTAATTGAAGATGCACAGAGACTAGTCAACACGTATTTCAAGATAGAAATGAAAAAAAAAGTCAAAATAACGATCAGTTGGATTAAAGATGGACAATTGAAAACCTGAGTAGTTCTTCAGTCCAACATGCATGAGCAAACTTACATCTGTACCAGAAGCTCTCAGAGTTGCACTCTTTTAACACTCTCTTCTCCTCATCTGTGAGGATGTAGTCTGGACCTAATGGCTGGACGAGCACACAAAGCAGATCGTAACTACAGTGTTGTTGTAAACAAACGACAGACTTGCTGGACTGTCCAGCTCCAGCCAGCTAGCACGTTAGCACGTTAGCCACCAGGCGACTTAGAATTTACCTCTACTTGTTGAGCTTTCGGCCCTTCATACAATTCTGTGCCCGTGGAGGACATGTTGACTGGGATGCCAGTAACTATCGTGAAAGTAAACTCGTGAGATTATTTGAAAAGGAACCACTTATCCAACAAACGCTGGAACCGCTTGATCCAATGTCATTGCTTTCTCTGATAGTGACGTAACCCGGAAATGAAAATGGACTTCCGTTGTATATACTTTTTTTTATTCATGACTAAATAATAACGTTGATTACAAAAGTAAACGAGAATCATTTTATGAATATTGATTTTATTCGGTATTTCATTAGGTAATTAAATTATTTAAAGGGCAGCCAATGTGGAAAACCCAACTATCCTGACTCACTCATATGTTTCAAATTTTGAAGACTTCCTTTCCTTGACGATGTTTTTGAAGTTATTTAGTTGTAATGAACGTCAAAATAGTGACGTTTATTTTGACTAACCCGGACCACAACAACAGCAATTTGGGTAATGACGTCAGACTGTCTAGTTTACTAAATACTAAACCCCCAACTCTCCCTGAGAACCAACAGCCCATAGAGACAAGGCTAAACACAAATTGTAAACAAAAACAAAGATTTAAACGTAGCTGGGAAAACCAGATAGACTGCCAGTTTGCCGCATAGCCTAATGGATGCCAGAGTGGTGATAGTCAGTTGCAGCTGCTTCATCAGAGGTGGTTGTTTGTGCCACCCGTCTCAGGTGGCTGGCACGCCAACGTGACCTGTTAGCCAGGAAAAATGTAGCAGGACCCAACTGTTCAATGATCTGTTGAGGTGCAAAACCAAAAGGAACACATTGAACGCAATGAGCGATTAGGACGCCACCCATTAGGAAAATGTTAAGCAGGGGTGTTTCACCCGAAACTGCTGATGATGGCCATGGCAGAGGCTGCAAAGGCATAGGTGTTGGCGGGCCACTTTGTCCACTGGTGAGGCAAGCTGCACAGTCTTTAAACTCCCGCAGCACTGCTTGACTTGCAATGCCCTGGTGTCCTTCATGTAGCATATGCAGGACATGTGCCCTTAACACACTGGGAACCACTGTTCACACCCCAATTGCCACACAGACATCGTTCAAGTATGAGTTAGTTCCACCTAAAAACTTTGCAGGCCAGCCCTCCTGGATGAAAGTTCAAAGCTGGGTGAGCACGGGTTCTTGCCCTTGATGCTGCCTCTAGCTTCCTGAGAGAGTCTGCTGCTTTTAGGGGTGTGTGCAGGATAAGTGCACGCTCTGGTTCAGATGTGTCCTGGGTACTGTCAAGTAAACAAGTTGGTGTGGCTCTTTGCATGGCAGTCATCAAGTAGGGCGAGTGGCAGCCGTGAAAGTGGTTGAATGACTGGAGACGCAGCTGAAACAATAAGCGGCTGGTGGTTGAAGACTGTAAGTAAGTAAGTAAGTAAGTAAGTAATAGTTATTTGTAAAGCACATTTCTATACAAGGGACACAAAGCGCTTGAACAATCAAAACCAGTACACATTTTAAAAATACAATAAATAAGGGAGAGAAGGTCGTTCCAAAGCTTAGGAGCAACTGCCTGGAAGGATTTCTCTCCTCTGGTCATGAACCGTGTTCAGGAACCATCAGAACCACCTCAGAGCCTTAGCTGGGGTGCAAGGCTGGATCAGATCACTGATGTAAGGAGGAGCTTGACCATGAATAGATCTGAGAGTAAGAACCAGAATTTTTAAATGGATCGTGAAAGACACTGGCAGCCAGTGAAGAGTTTTAAGCATCAGGGAAATGTGAGTTCTTCTACAAGAGCGAGTCAGATTTTATCGCTACAGAGTTTGGTATTAACTGCAGTTGGGACAGCTCCTTCTTGTTTAGACACGAAAATAAACTATACAATAGTCCAAACAAAAAGACACAAATACATGGATTATAAACTCCAGATCATGTTGTGACCCCATTTTCCTAAGTTAAAAAAAAGTCTCAGTTGAAGGAAACAGTTTTTGGTCATTTATTTGCAGTGTTGTACTAGAAACATGTCTTTGTCAAATACAACACCCAGGTTTCTCAGGCTCAGGCGGCAGTGGGGGTCGGGGGCTGGTGGGCTGGCCAACTGGCCGGCTGGGGGCGGCACGTGGACTGTTTAGGGCGGGGCTTGGGGTTTGCTAGTTCTGGATGGCCCCCTGGCCTGGGTGGTCTCCCACCTTGTTGGGGGGCTGTTGGTGGGCTGGTCTTGGGATGGATGCCCACTGCAGTGGTGGCTGTGACTCTCTGTGTGTGCCCTGTGTGGCATGTGCCGGGCTGGGGGCGGTTGCCTCCCTGGCTGCTATGTGGTGCATGGTGGTTGGTCTTCCGGGGGCTACCCGGGAGGTGGGGCCGAAAAATGGGCAGGGACATGGCGAGGGGACGGCGGGAGCGATGGGCAGACACTTGGTACCGAAGTGACCACGGACCACCGATGTAATGCTGCTGGCCCCCCTGGTGCTCATGAGGTTTTATGGTTTCCCTGCCCTCATGACCGCCCTGTGACCCGGGAGACACTCACCGAAAGACTGGACTGGTACCTGGCCGTGCTGCTCCCCGGCTCCTAGGGTGGTATACGGCCCAACTTCTGGCCGGGTTATTGCGGGGCATGCACAGACGGCGCCGCTGCTGCTAGGGTGGCACACACACACACACACACACACACACACACACACACACACACACACACACACACACACACACACACACACACACACACACACACACACACACACACACACACACACACACACACACACACACACCTCTGTATCTTCTCCCCCAACTTGAGTCTGTTTTACCTGTGTATTATATACATTTGCAATCGGCCTGATCAGTTGTGAAGGAGACTGGATGCCGGGAGCCTGGTCCTTTCAAGGTTTCTGCCTCCTAGAGGCAGTTTTTCCTTGCCACAGTGATGTTATCATAAGATTACAAGATTACAAATCTTTGTAAATAATACAAAGATTACTCACTTATACACAGATATGTAGGCTGTGCGGCTCTGGTCCTATCAGGTCCAATATTTAATGAACCACAACAACAACTAAGCTTAAATAATCTATCTATGAAAAACTGTTGTTGGACAATGGACACCTCACCACAGGATGAACACAATACTATTATACCCCGTATTTGTTATTCTTGTTTTTCTTATATATGTGTGTAACTGGTGAAAGTATGTTAATAATTAAAAATAATAATAATAATAATAATAATAATTAAAACCCTTAGTCAACATTAGAGTGATTAGAAATTGAGATTGGAGATTGGAATTTTGGGTGAACTGTAGAATGGTCCGTTGACTTGTCACTGATCTAAAACCTTCCCCGTGCCGATCAGCTTCCACATCCGGGTTGTTGTTACGTTATTTCCTTCCCGCATGCGCACATCGTGTTATCAGTGTTGTTGGACGGCATTTTACTTTGCAGTACGTCTTTTCGAATAAGATGAAAGCGAACTATTATTTAAAAACGTTTTTAGCTTGTTTTAGTTAATTCAACGGTTTTTTAATACATTTTAATAAAAAGTTTTACAAATATTGTTATACTTAAATGAAGAACATTACTTGGTTTACTAGTAAATATTACATTTAATAATTATTTGTCTTTTTACCCTTATTTTGTCTTTGTGTAAATGTCGAGAATTCGTCTATACATTATTAAGCCTTTATACATTTAATGTGATTATTGCTAGTGTCGAATTTGAATGTTTTTTTTCAGGTTTCTTTCATTTAGGTTGACTAAATGTTGATTGATATCAATATAAAATATGCTTTGAAATGAAGATGTGTGAATTGTTTTATTTTCTATTTAGCATACAAGGTGTCTTGATTTTTGACAAAACCACTCTCATGAGGAAACAATTCAATTTAATAACAAAACAAGAACACACCCACCTTATTTACAAATGTATGTTATGTTTCATCTTACCCTTTCAATGGAATAATAATCACATGCCCTCTTGCGGCGGAATATGCACCTGCAGCCGCTCGTAAGCACAAGTTAATACGAAACACATTTTGTACAGTTTATAGACCTGATAAGAAAACATTGTAATCTGCCAACACAGTTTTATAATTTTATATAGGTGCGCCTCAAAGACTTGACGCCGTTCGATAGGTAAAACCTTTTGTAGTTAGTATTGCTTAAGTCATGAAACATATCAGAACCAGACTTGCCAGTAAAGGTTCTGGTTCTGGTTCTTATGTCTCTTTTAATTTGTAGATGTTTTATCCAGATGTAAACACAAAGAATATCTATTAATGATAATGATGAATGAATCAATCTTGATTTCATATTTTTCTCTTGAAAGAATGAAAGACAATATCAATTAGACTCCTACTTCCTCTCAGTTAAATCCACATTTTCTTTGGCCCTTGACTTAGACGGGTCAAAGATTTGTGATTGAGATTTACTCCCCTGATTTATATTTTACTATAAGATCGATTGCTGATATACATGTATCATCTTTGAACCTGCATGTTCATAAAACCCTTTTCACATTCCGAAAAACATTATTTTGTACAACATACACATGGACTGTGTGCACGTAGACACGCAACCTTTCTAAATATTAATGGGAAAAACCAACAGTGTGAACTCTTCATTTGATCTTAAATAAACATATTTAATTCCCATCATTGACTGGTTATTAACCCCAGTGTGAGAATCTGAGTGAAGCCCGAATGACACGCTTCACATGACAGGCAGCCCTCACCGCCGATCAACAACACCAATATCCATCAGCTTCCGTGTGGCCTCTTTCCAGAGTAGTGATGTCAGGCCCATCAGCCGGAGCTTCAGGGCCGTTGGGTGGAGGGACAGTAGCACAAGGGTAGTCCAAGTGTAGGTGGATAGCTCATCAAAACCTGAGCTGGATTGCAACACAGCATGCAGCTAATCAACGTTTCCAAGGCGTGTCTGGCTTATCTTTGACGACAGGTGATGTAAACTTGGTGCATCATTGCTTCTGTTGCCCCTGCCACATGTCCACTCTACCTGTTGGGAGGCAACACCTTTAAAAAGCCAAGCTCACCTGGACCAGAGCACACAGCGAGACACACACCCCGACAGCATGGACTCACTCGGTCTGCCAGAGGTGAGTAAGAACTCTCGTTATTTATCTTCGCAATTTTTATGTTCACATTTTGATATTTGAGTTCATTATTTAGAAAATGAGTTCATCCACAATATCAATAATACATATTTTTCTTATATATTAAAAAGAGAAAATAAAGTGTAATAGAGCATATACTGTGTGTATTACATGTATTATGAATACAATATTATGTTAGATGATTGTTTTGTTATATATTTATATATTCTGAATGTATCTCTTAACAAAACAATGTTTCCCAATCATTTCACAACAAAGCACCTGCAAACATATTAAATATGAGCTCCTTTAAACAATATACGTTTTTATCTCCTTTTGTGTCGTAATGAATGGAATTTTACCATCACTCAACCGCGTGACTCTCTGATCAATACTGTGGCGCGTGAGGGGAAAATGTGCGTGTGATATTTCCATTCTACACTAAAGAGACAACGGACATTTCAACAAGTTATAAATAGGATTAAAAGAAGACCATTTAAATTAAAAAGAATCTTGTTTTTCAGTCCGGTTCTCCACGAAGCAGACGACACGAGGCCCACAATGGAAGTGGAAAACCTGAGAACAAGGGTAAACATCGTCAGAGACACAAGAGCATCTTTAAATTGAAATAGAAATAATGAAACATTATTTTCCGTAGATGTTGAAAAGAGTCCTGCACATTCTACTTTGGCTTTAATAGATGATGAAGTTGTAATAGATGATCCATGGGACGTACCTGAACTGAAGGACAATGGAGTTCCATGGTCAGGTGAGTCAAACAAAACTATTATGTAACACACTTGAGTGTTGAACTCCATGTTTTTACACTGCCACGGATACATACCCAAGTAATTAATGATGTAAATAGGGTGAGTGGAAAGATTGCGAGCGTGGCTGATAATCAGGTCCAGATTACCCTTTTAAAGGGGTAATAAAAAATGATGACTTTTGATAGGATGGTCATAAACGTTGATGGTTTTCATGTTCAAAGGAAAGCTCCCTGCTAGTATTATCTTGTTGGTCGCCTGAGTAAATAAATCATGTACTTTTGTCAACATGCCAAGCTCATACAAAAGTATTTGGAATTGTGTGCTTGCTCCACAGTAATAGCACAGTATTAAGCAAGTCTGTCACGGATGGAAGGATATTTAAAGCCCAAACAAAATTGATATTCAGAGCAAATTGAGCATTACTTCGTGGGGCAACATATGGGGCTCCTCCTGTGCAGCCTTTCTCCCATCAGTGTGTACAGGTGACTCAAGCGCTTATTATTGTAGTCTTGAACAAGCAGAGAAAGACATGTAAAAGTGAGAAACCTCTTTTGAGGTTGGTTTCAGTACATGAACTAAACTCGTTTGAAACCAAGTCACCCTTTCATCTGCATCGATTAACATCTGTGATCTCAGCAGCCTATCAACGTTCTACCCATCCCTCTATCTTCAAACCAAAGTTCCTCTCCATCAACATTCCACTTTGACCTTTAGGTTACAATCAAATAATGGGAAGTGATGCTGGATATAACATGACTGTCAATCAAATGCTGTGGTATTGCAGTCACAGAGGAGAGAGAGAGGGAGTTGCTCCTCTTCATAGATGATATGAACTGACTTCTGCTCCGCGACAAATCAGATGAAGATAATAAAAGGATGTTTTTTTTATTGAATATATTTGCAGCTCTGGACACTAAAGGAAAAGTGCTAAGGGTGTTGCTGTCTGTGGGGAAAATACTGCTGCTGTTGGCGTTCCTCTACATGTTCATCTGCTCCCTTGACATCCTCAGCTCAGCCTTCCAGCTCGTTGGAGGTATCAACATTTGTTCGCCCGTCTTCATTGGATGAAAGTAAACATCCTAAGTCAAAAATGAAATCACCTTTATCCAGGTAAAGTAGCCGGAGACATCTTCCAGGAGAACGCTGTTCTGGGCAACCCACTGGCCGGCCTGGTCATCGGTGTCCTCGTGACATTACTGGTTCAAAGCTCGTCCACTTCATCCTCCATCGTCGTCAGCATGGTGTCTTCTAACAGTGAGTTAACGTCCTGAATGTTGTGAGGCGTGAGTGTTCGAAAATGAGACACCGAGGTGCTTCTCTGGGCAGTACTGACGGTGAAGATGGCCGTGCCGATCATCATGGGCACCAACATCGGCACCTCTGTCACCAACACACTGGTAGCCATGACCCAGGCCGGCGACCGCAGCATATTTCGCAGGTAAAAACGTAATATTCATATGTAATCTCTAGCCCCTCCTTGGCATCTAAGTCATTGATTCATTGATAACCAACTCCCTTTCATTCTCAACCCAGAGCGTTTGCTGGGGCCACTGTGCACGACTTCTTCAACTGGCTCTCAGTGCTGGTGCTGCTTCCTCTGGAGGTCGCCACCGGTTACTTGTTTATAGTCTCCGGACTCATCACAAAGTCCTTCAACATCCCGAGTGGAGACCCCCCAGATTTGTTAAACGTGATCACTGACCCGCTCACAGATGCCATCATCATGGTAAGCTGACGACTGACACACTCATGAGAGCAACAGGCTCAGATACGACGACATGGAAATGACAGTGGATAAGTAATGGCTTGAAAATGAAAATGTTCCATCAACAAATTGTAATTTCAAAATAGATGTGCATGGAAAACTTAGTTTCACATAGAAATGGTTTGATACAACTTTTTCATGGCAGACACCAGGGATGTTGTGTATGGATCGATGGATCGTATCATATCAACCAAAGCATGCTCGTGACTGCAGCTTGGCTGATTTGCCGTGTATACATTTTTTGACTTGCTTTTCAATACCTTAGATTTTGGTTTTGTTTTTTGTAAAATTGACCAGTAAGAGAAATATATTAGATAAGGAAAGGCATCATTTAGTGACTTGATAATGAGGGAAGAACATCCTCTCACTGCACTTGAAATGAAGAATATCTTATCAAAGTTAAAGTCAAATCTCTACATGTCAAAGATTACTTTGAGGCACTAATCTACAAAGATCTCAATCTCTCTAAATCAACAAGAAATGTAAAACTGTCTCATTGCAAATTCTGATTCAATGGATTCTTCAGATTATCCGATTTTTTTTCCCCCGAAACTGCTCAAACTGCATTGTATTCCATTACAAGATAATAATAATAATAATAATAATAATAATAATAATAATGGGAAAAGTGGTCAAACCTGCCGTGAACACGCTCTGATAAGGTTCTTGCTAAAAAGAATTATGCAAAAAAAAATAAATTCAAAGCTTATTTTACAATGATGGCATGTTCCTTGTCTCTCGTTGTCATTAGCTGGATAAGAATGTCATCAACCTGATCGCCACAGGAAACAGTGAAGCTCACAACTTGAGTCTCATCAAGAAGTGGTGCATCACCCGGACTAACACGGTGCGTAGATAAGCCTTGTGTATAAATAAATGAATATTGTTGTTAGTGACAAATTAATTTATTGCATTCTTTCTTCAGTACCTGGAAAACATCACCGTTCCTGGTCCAGATAACTGCACGTTGCCATCCATCTGTTGGACCGAAGGGAATGAAACCACCACCACTGTTAACAAATCTGAGATCATAAACCTTGAAAAATGTACAGATAAACATTCATGAGTCGTTCATGTTGTGGATGATTGAACGTTGCGTGGATGTCTTCTCCAGGTACTCACCTGTTCGTCGACGTCCCGCTGTCGGACCTGGCGATCGGCTTGATTCTGCTGGCTCTCTCCCTGCTGGTTCTGTGTTCCTGCCTGATCCTCATTGTCAAGCTGCTCAACTCCATGCTCAAGGGTCAAGTTGCAGGCGTGATCAAGAAAATCCTGAACACTGGTGAGTGCAGCCTGACTTTCACAAAAAAAACAGGATGTTGCTGTGACTCATGATATGACTCCGTGTGCACAGATTTCCCGTTTCCATTTGGATGGGTCACGGGCTACATTGCCATCCTTGTCGGTGCTGGAATGACATTTGTGGTCCAGAGCAGTTCTGTTTTCACGTCGGCCATCACTCCACTCGTTGGTGCGAATGACCTGTCCTCCTTCGTCCGTCCAGAGAGGAGGAACAGACCTTTGAATGTGTCTCTTGTCTTTACAAACAGGTATCGGGGTCATCAGCTTAGAGAGGGCGTACCCGTTGTCACTGGGTTCAAATATTGGCACGACAACCACTGCTATTTTAGCAGCCATGGCCAGTCCTGGAGAGACGCTTGATAAATCCCTGCAGGTCAGCAAGTTCACCTGAATGATACACATCTTATATTTTTATTAATCATACTCATTATTTTATTCTTAAATTAACTTAAATTGTCATTTTTATATACACATGGTTATTTATTTCATCTTTATTCGTAATCTGATTACGTATTTTACAATATATGTATACATTTTATTTATTTAAAGATGCTCAAGAAAAAAAAGGCATATTTCATTTTTTTATGAAATACATCATATGTGATATGAAAGCACATTAAAGGAAAAAAACAACATTACCCTAAAAAAAGGGACAAATGAAGGAAGAAAATACTATTAAAAAAGTCCTTCAAACAAATATCATAAATTCTCGTGTTGTCTCTGCATCAGGATGAACGACTCCATCACTGCATATGTGTTTCTGGAAGCCATGGAGGTCGTTCATCTTGTTTACGGTTAACGGTTTTCAAAGTTTTCTCAATCCCTTGTTTCCATTTTCTCAGATTGCCTTTGTTCACTTCCTGTTCAACATTTCGGGTATCCTGCTGTGGTACCCCATCCCATTTACCCGTATTCCTATCAGGCTTGCTAAAGGCCTGGGCAACATCACCGCCTCCTATCGCTGGTTTGCAGTGGTCTACATAGTCTCCTGCTTCTTCGTCGTCCCGCTCTTGGTCTTCAGCCTCTCTCTGGCTGGATGGCAGGTTCTGGTCGGCGTGGGAGTTCCCATCGTGGTGCTGCTGATCGTCACCATTGTGATCAACATACTGCAGAAGAAGAAGCCTGGCTTTCTCCCGTCAAAACTGCGCAACTGGGATTTCCTTCCTCTTTGGGCCCACTCACTGAAACCCTGGGACAAGGTGGTCAGCATGTGCACCTCCAGATGTTGCTGCTGCTGCAAATGCTGCGGAAGTCCAGAGGCACTGCCAGATAGTGACTCCCTGAAGAAGCGGAGCAGCACGCACTTGGAAGGCTACGACAACCCGGCCATGCTGGCTGACAGACAGGATGAAAACCAGAAGAAGACGGAGGTTGATGTTATTAAAATGACCAATCTTTGATAGTATGTAGCAGATAGCGACACAGTGAATATCTTAGAGAGAGAATTTTGTTTTTCCATTTGTTGATGATTGTAATGCAACTGTGTCAAAAAGTGCAGTAACCACCATGTAGAAGGAAGTTTTCCAATTTAAAAACTGAACAGAAAGAAAGAATCAAGTGTAAAATATGATTCATCTAATTTATTTAAAAATGTATAAATTCCAAAGTTTCTGGTTTAATGCAGGCTCAGGCTCACGTTTATTGTATTTCGGGTTTGATTGAATTTACTCTCAGACTGGAAGTTTGCACATTATTTCACCTTTTGTAAATACATGTATTGTTAACTGTGAACAAAGGACACAGGCGCGTCGATAAAGCATCGTTTTAGGGTGTTAAGTAATCTTTTTAAATAATTCAGAATAATTGTATTCAATGAATATGTCAAATGAACTGGGATGGATATGCATCTGACTCAATTAACTGTATGACTTCATGCTGTCTCAAAATAAACTGTCAAAGTCAACAGTATCTTTTCTTTTACAGATCTACTTTTTTCTGTTCCTCACTTGAAACATTGTCTTGTTACTACATATCACCAACACACTCAATTATTGTGTTGTGTATTAGTGCTGTAATTTGTGTAACTAGTTCTCAACCTTTTCTTCAATTCATTCATTTCTAAAGGTGTTTATTCATTTTTATTACAACAATAATTTAAAGGGCTACTAATGAGTTGATTTAGGTGTCTCTTAAATTGATCTTGGACCTCTATTGTACTCAGAAGTATGTGTCTGTTTGTACAAAACTCTTTTTTCATTTAAATATTTACATTAGAAAATGTGTTTAAGCCCCACCCACTGAAAACACTTGTTTACCATAACAACATCTACTCTGCTATGATTGTTCAAACATCAAGGTTTGTCTCCACGCATCATAAATCCAAGAATTCTCCATCTCGAAGGGACTCTTTATATAAACAAAGCAGGGCCTGAGTCTATACTTGAAACATCTGAGCAAGCCAGGGGAGCTGGGTTCTCACAATAGTTGCCCTTTAATTTAAATGTGCATTTAATAAAAATAAAATTAAATGTACCCTGACTTTTTTATCCTGCTCCCTAACCCATCTTTATCATTTGTACAGGACATTGGACTGACACAAATCAATATTAAAAATCTGATTATAAATGAAGTTCTATATGTTTTATCAACTCACTTCTAATGGTATTAAAGCGAAGTATATCAATACCATCATTCATAACATTGAATGTTTGAACTTAACGTTTCAAATTTTGAAACTTGCACTATTATTCCAACATTTTATTATTACATTTTAAAGGCTTCATATTCAGATCATTAATATTTAAATATTCAGGATTAGATAATACAATTATTTGCCTAAAATACGTTAATTTATTAAATATTCACATTTTAACCAATTAAATATAATCTTAATTTTTGTGTTCGACACGATTTTCTGAGAGAACCTCGTTGAGTCGTATAAATTCTGTTACAATTATAGCGATCGTTTTGGTTTTTGTTCACTCACTGTATATACAGCTGAAGAAGAGCAGAACATTTCAAAAGTTGAACTTGAAAAAAAAGATTTCTACTGTAAGTAGATTCATTACCTTTTGTGTCATGATTTACTGTGGTAACACTATATGAAAGTTTCTTCTGACAGTAAATCAGTAAAAAAAACATTTAGAAATGAACTAAAATGTACTTGTCCTTTGTGTTGGACTTGGACTGAAATATGTTTTACGGTCTGAACAGAGACAGTTTGGTTAATGTTTCACATTCATACCACGTGCAGCCAACCATAGATACATTATCAATAGATTGATATCAGGCGTGTGCAGCGATCATTCAGTTACACTCCTCTCCATATATTCTATTAACGACACTTATTATGGCTGTAATGACGCAGCGAAACATGTCCATGAAGTCGACACAAACCACCTGACCAAAGTCCGTCATCACACGTTTGTCCATATGGAGTCCATTCAAAGTGTCTTATTGTCCGCTATCGCTCACTAACTCAACAACTCTTACTCATATGTAACTTCCTGATGTCTCAACATGGCCGGGAACGACCAAACGTGGGTGTATATATCTGTTTGTGATAACAAGATGTCATCTAGCTAGTTCTCCGACAACCGTCATTTTAATCTTATCTTGTCATTCTTGAACTGGAACAAAGTAAAGCACGCCTGCTGTCAGTCTATCTCATCTGTGGATTGATTCTCAGGTCAAAGGTCAAAGCCGTTGTTAGAGTACAAGTGTATTGGTTTCTGTCGAGACCATTGTTGACAGTATTGGTATATAATCAGAAGTCAACACACTCATATAAAGTGGGAACAAATGCATATGTGGTGAAATGATCAACTGCTGCGACGAACAATCACAATACACAAATAAAATATAAACTTAAAAGATCAAGACACATAAGACAGACACAGGAGTGCTTTGTAACCCTGGTGTAGAAATAACCATTACTTACTTACTAATGTTCAACAAGTGCAAAGACAATTCATCACATGTGGCCAACACTGCCATCACGTGGCAAATGTGCGCATAGATGTAGACCGTTTCTTTAAAAGGCTGCGCACGCACGCACAAAAAACTTTTATTATTAAGGTTTATTTAACAGATTTTGCAACATTCCTTTCTTTTCACTCTTCTTTCTTTCTTTTAACATTTATACTCCTGTTTCAAATAAATACAACAACTACTGCGACATGTGTATTAGTTTTAAATCAGCCATGATGTTATTCTTTTCTTTACAGCATCAGATAGTTTACTACTTTGGTAAAATGTAATGTAAAATGTAATATTTTGACATGTTAATGATTTCAGTAATTTTTTGTCGTTTCATCAGTTTAAATATCTGAAAGTGAGGCAGTCAGTAGTCACAGCTAATCGAGAACTGGGTTTGATTTGTAACACTGGCCTCTTTGGATTTCTCCAGAAGATAGATATTCCAGAAAGGTAAGCCGTAAATGTTTGTAATCGCTGATCCACAAATCTCAATTCCAAAACAGAATTTTCAGTTTTAAATATGTATTGATGTTTTTTCGAATGAAAAATTATTTCAATTGATTTTTGACAAACAACAATATGCAAATGAGTGGTTTTAAAAATAATTTATTACACTCTCTGGTTACATAAAAAGTGCATTTACACACACTGTACACAACAAATACTTTGTCCCCACAGAGCCTCTGGTGTAGGTATACAAATATCAACACATCGTACTCGTACAATACGGACCTGATAGCACCATGTTATTCATACAAATATTGACTGGGCTTTGAGCAGATTTGTTCATTCTACTTTTTTCCACTTCTCTTCATGATTGGAAGGGAAATACCTACAATGTCTATCACTACAAAACCAAGTGGTTCAGGTAAAGGCCCGATTCATTTTTAGAAGGGAACCGGCCCGTAGTAGGCGGTGTACGCGGCCACGATCCCGGCTGTTTCAGCCATCTCGTCACAGGCCACGTTCAGCTCACACACCTCTTGCAGACTACAACACAAACACATGTTAGAGAGAGCAACACAGATGGTTTCTATGTATCACCTCTCGATCTGGAGAGGAGTCAGCTCTCCTCCTGCAGCTCTTCTGCTCCTCAGCAGCACCGCGGCCAGGTCTCTCTTCACCACCACTGCAGGGGCTGGACCAGCATCCAGATCAACTTTCAGATCCATGATGAAGACAACATTCAAGAAGGTAGAAGAAGAGGCTCACCCTCAGTGCTGGTTGACTCCGATGAGGATGAAGATGAAGATGAGGAGGAGGAGGAGGAGGAGTCAGATCCAGTGGAGTCAGAGGAGTCAGAGGAGTCAGACTCGCTGGACTCGGATGACTCGGATGACTCGGATGACTCAGATGACTCGGATGACTCGGAGGAGGAGGATGACTCTGAGGACTGTGACGAGTCAGAGTCCGAGTTGGAATCAGACTCGGAAGACGATGAAGAATCGGACTCTGACGAGGAGGGAGAGTCAGAATCGGAGTCGTCGGCAGGACCAGCCGCGGTGTCGGCAGCCGGGTCACCGGCAGGGTCGGCGGCCACAGAGGGGTCGGCGGCGTCGTCAGTGACCACCTCTGGCTCAATAGCTGGAGAGAAAAAAGATATATCCGATCAGACGACGAGTCCCTTTGCAGACTGAAACACCAAGAAGAGATTTCTCACCTCCCATAGACCAGCACACGGAGAGAAGAGCAGCGAGGGCGAGGAGCGTCAAGGTCTTCATGATGTATTGTAGTAAGAGGCTGTAGACCAAGTGGCTTCTAGAGGGTTACACTTGTTTGAATTGCTCTGTCTCTTCATCCCAAATCATGGTGAATATATACTGTTGTCCACCTCCTCTGTCTGACCAGACCCACACTCCTGCTCTGATTGGCTACAGAATTGGATGTCAATGTTTTTGATTCCACTTGTCATGAAAACTCCCAACAAACTCCTACGCAGCCCTGGCACTGGCTCCGAAAAAACCCATTCACCCAGAACCAGCAGCTACTTGCAGGACTGCATGTGTGTTTGTGTGTACATGGATGTTAAGAGGCTATAACAAGCTTATATAGGATTATAAATAAAGATTCTCGGTTTCATGCCAAGACGTCTACTTGAACGACTTTGCTTCTAACTATCACTTTACAACAAGTTCTTGAGGACGGATCAGGATTAACTCAGAGTATTGCTACAAATATCCGGTCGAACTCATCTATTGATCTCTATAAAAGACCCATTGTTCTGTCCTTCAGTGCTGTTGTGCTGCTCTTTGACCCAGATGTGTTCCGGCCACCCCCTCAAACCCCAAACTATAGTCTGACTCCACCACAAGCTACTAATCGGGTGACACGGACCAGCAGCGAGCCTCATTATGCGACAGAGTTTAATTAGAATGTTGCCGTGTCCCGCCAGAACCGCAGTCCGTCACTATTTGGAGATCCATGTCGACCCAGAACCTAGGCTGTATTCAGCTGCCACCAGGGTTTAGCACAGCCCCAACAAAGCCACTCTGGTTGGAGGCATTTCTGAAAACATACGGCCAAATTTATCCAACCATGATGCTTTGGACCTCCGTTGATACAAATGTGGGTTTGGAGACGGATTCAAGAGTGAAAGATATGGTTGAATTGTGGAGCCAGCTGTGGTCCAGAAACGGTATTTAGAGGAAAAAAAGTTGAACCTCAAGTGTATCAACTTAAATAGAGAACCAAAGAATCTTCCACAAAAATCATTCGGTATGGATCTCAGATACTCCTGCAGCATGTCGCAGCGAGGCCTTCTTTTTCTGTCCTGTTATTCCTACTCCAGAATTCGTTTTGGAAAGTGTGATGTGTAATTACAGCGTCTGCTGCTGTATCCATTTTTGAGACCTTAAGATTGATGTTTTATTTTTTTTAAGATGCAACATACAAATGGTTTAGTTTCAGTAAAATGTCAATGTGTTGATTGTTGCATTTGTGCAGTAAGTGAGGGATAATTGTTTTAATAATTAACAGAATGACGTGTCTTTCCTTGCATAACTATTAGGCGTATTTTATGATAATGATTAAAATAATATCGACTGTTTTTTGAGCACGGGGGGTCTTGAACTCATGAGATCTAGAAGACCCTCCTCACATTATAAGTCTGAGTATGAAAACCCAACTTTTCTCACATGTTTCGAATGTTGAAGTCTTCCTCTCCAAGATGCAGTAAGTCCTTCATCACGACGATGCTTTGAAGTTATTACTTTATAAGTCTGAAATCTCGGCTTTGTTTATTCAACAAATTGCAGGTGGAGTTATTGGGGTAACATAAGAAAAACAAAGTGTTTTCAGTGGGCGGGGCTTAAGCACATTTTGTAATGTAAATATTTCAATTAAAAAAGCGTTTGTGCAAACAGACACATACTGATGAGTACAATAGAGGTCAAAGATCAATTTAAGATAAGATCAAACATTAGTTGCCGTTTAATAAAAAGGCACAGAACCCGCTGTTTGAAGAGTCAAATATAAAATGTTATCCAACAATAATCCTTCGGTAGATACACAGGATTTCCAATGTACACACGTGTATGCAGCTATTAAAATAGGTGACTTATTTTCATGGTGATTGTTAGGGCAACTCTAGGAAGGTCACATTGTGCTGCGTCGCTCGGTTTATTTAAGCATGCGACCTTCCAAGAAAACATTTCACTTATCAATCAATGGAATTGAAGCGTAATAAACCCGCAAACTTATTGACCCCATCAAGATAATCAACACATGTTTGAGTCATCATTTTCATATCGACTCGAGTGCTGCTAATGTGAACTAATAAACCTTGACCTGGCTCACACATCTGGTTAAATTAATCAAAACACTTTGGGATTCATAATCTGATATCACTTTTAAACAAATTTTACTGGATTTTATGCCTGCCCTCCCATCAGTGTTGCACTGGATAAAGGTAATAAATAATGATATAAAATGAACACCTTCTATTATCAGGGCTGGACTTACTTGTTGCTCAGATATGGAGTTGGTAGTTTGGCACCTGATTAAATACGCTACTAGATTAGGAATACTAATGGCATTTATAGGGCTCAACACGAATCAGGCCAATAGAAAACCAAATGATCATGTTGATATCATTCACCTGACAGGACCTTTGTTGGAACTGCTCTCGTCAATAGGAATGTCTACTGCATTTGGCCTAATTAATAAAACAGACGTGTTAAAAAGAATAAATGTAAAATAACAACTTTGTCAAGATGTTGAACCCTTTCAACATATCGTTTTGTCATTAAGAATATCTTAAAATCTCTAAATGAATATTTAGTATGTTGCTTCACTGTCATCATGAGCTTAAATTTATAATGACAATTATTTGTCAATTAATAACCTGTGAGTATAAATTGTTAAGAAGAAAGGAAAAAGGTAGAAATTATAAAACACAAGATAAATGAATACGTTTTTTGTCTTCAGCGATGTAGTCTGACAGTGCCAATAAGTCATGATAGAGCATATGTTTACCTATTATTTATTGGTAATAAGATCATGTTAAAATATGGAACAGTAACCTCTTCAAGAGCCTGCCACTCAGCTGTGGTGTGGTAAACAAAGTGAACCAACTTCCATCTGGCCTCTGACAAACCTCCACCTGTCAGTCTTGCCCGGTCTGCTCGTGCATCCGCTTGTGCACAACACCACTAATTATACCCAACCTCATCTCGACCTTGAATTCCCTTCTCGCTTGAAGGATCATTTCAAAGAGAAGCCAAGATTTCTTTTCTCTCTTCTTGTGTGCAGCCGTTTGTTTTTCTGTCTCTGGAACTTTTATGAGAGTTTCCTTGGCCTTCTCTCTCTCTTACAAAATAAACTGGCCTACTTTTGATACGATCTCTTCATTGATGAGAGGTTGAAGTGGGTTCTGAGGAACGGCCCTGGATCTTGAGGGTGACTCACTGGAAATTCATTCTCAGCACAATCTTCAGCGCTCTCTTTGAGGTCGCTGTGTTGTGGTCGTTGAAAGTGACACAGAAAAACTATCCAACATCTCTGCTGCTCAGAGACAGCGACCAGCTGTGACTGAGCTGGACTGCAGACGACCTTGACAGAAATGGAAAAAAACATAACATACGGCAAACAAGCAGTGAAGACACATGAGACTGGAAGTGAATTCTTCACATACTTTACTCAACAATCAACAGAGGATACACTGAATGTTGGTTTCCCTCTTTTCTAATTTATTTTGAATGCACCATGAAGACCTAGAGCTCGGATTTGGCTTCTTCTCCTTCAGACGCATCCTGAAGAAAAAAAAAGACATGGCTTGTATGAATTAATAATAAGAAAGTGTGTAGAAAAGAAAATGTTTAAAGTCGTTGATGGCAGCATTTTGAGGGACAGTCTTGAATAGATATTTCTTTAGACTCTCAGCACAAAGAGCCTGACTGCATCAGCACATTGTAAATGTTTGCATGTTTAAAAATATCACAAAGAAAATAAACATTGCTTTGACCCAGATTACTCCAGACAAGCTTCCACAAGTTTATAATGAGTGGTCATTCCTGTGGGCTGGACTGATGCCACGAGTGGACCTGGTACCACACAATGCAAACATCTGGGGTTATCTCTACATACCTTAAGATCCCCCTGCAGGTAGGACTGGCAGAACTCCCTGACTCTCTCGGCTGTTATTTCACCAACAGGCATGAGCCACTTCTTGTCAGAGTCCCCGTCATAGATGCCAACTCTCGGGAGTCCCTTAGAATCGAGTCCAAAGTAGCCGAGGGCCTTGAAGTTGGACTGAGCCGAACCGTTGATTACCACAAATAGAAACTGAAGACACAAGTTGAGTTTACGTTTAACTCGAGACTCATCAACTATAACTGTGGTAACATTTCCTCACTTTGCCGGTGAACTCAGGGGCCAGTTCTCCCAGTTGCTCCTTGAGGACTGAAAACTCTTTACTCCCCCTGTTGGCAAAGAGCAACACGTGCACTTTCACCTCTGAGTTGAAGAGGCCCACTGCCGTCTGTCAGAAAGGGTATCACCGTTCATCGACCTGCAGACAAGACTTCCTTCATACGTACCACTTGGTTGTACTCTGTGATGTAGCGAACTTCATTGATGGTGATGAAGTTCACGAGACCATCCGTTTCTATTTTCTTAGCCTCAGCCACCACCAGGTTCTCCTGGTAGTTGTCTGCCTAAAGCAAAAACACCCCATGACGAAAAAACAAGCGAGACGACAAAGAAAACTCACCTTTCTGAAGAGCGTGATGGTGTCTGAGGTGAAGCCATATTTGACCCAAACTTCTTTCTCTGAGCAAAATGCTACTGGGACCGACTGGACCTTCTTCGCTGCTTCCACCAGCTCTTTGTAGCCAGAGCTCTCCTCTCCCTGAGAATAACAAGCTTTTCACTGGAGGTTGAGTCAACACACTCATCTTGACATCTTGTCAATAAAAAGGTTATTAAAAACCCAACAAATTAAAGGCAAATCATGGAAAATACTGAAGTAAAATATCCAGATTGTTGTTAATATTTATGCACACTTTCTGGAAAATGCGCTGTAATGAGTCCATCTTCCAGAAGTAACATGATGAAACTTTCTGAAATAAATAATAAGTCAGACCAAGATTACGTAACACAGTAGGTCTGAGCAGGTCATATTAGTCGGTATACTTATTTTGTCTCTATTCAGTTCCATGTAACGTTATCCTGGCTAGCCAGGGTTTCACACCATAATGAGTGACACACTGCAGATTGAATACATGTTGCTCGTGTTAGCATGGCTAAAGGCTGTGACAGAAGTATATACAAAGTGATTTTTTTTGTTTGTTACAAAAATAATTCACTGACAGGTGATAGAAATTTGTCTCTGGGAACTTCGGACCTTTCAGGTCTGTCCCCTGGACTCCTCAAAGGATCTAATTGCATTCTCTATCAAAGACCACTTTGATAGAGAATAATCTCCAAACAAACTCTACCAATGACATAAAATAAATTGTAATGATGGTTTGATGACTTTACAACTTTAACGTTGGATTATGTCATCATTCTTACATCAATGTTTGTCCATAGAGCTGTTTTTATATTATTTGGCATCTGGCAATGTTTTCCTCCTGGATGAGTTAGAGCTGATATATTTTGGTCACTATGTCTCATCTTCCAAGTATTTCCTTATCCACCCAGTTTTTCTTCCTAAACTCTGTGTTTGCTCTTGTTGACACGGAGGTGAATAAAACCCAGACGACATTCCAGTCATGTGTCTCGCCACCGTCCCCCTCACAGAGTCCAGCCAAAGATCCGGCCTCTGTGAGTCTGTCACACAACATCACTGTGCTCGCAGCACCATCACTGCCAAAGGTGTGGCTGCATGAAATATCAGCTTCTATTTGCGACAGCATCACCAAAACAGTCTGCTGCTCTGTTTTAGAAGCTGGTTCACAATGAGCACTTTCACGCGACGATCAACAATTAGCTTGATGATCACTCTCTCTGTGTGTGGGCTTGTTGTCGTCTGACCTCCAGGAAGCCGATGACCACCACATCAGACGCGTTAATGAAGGCTTCTGCGGCTGTGATGTCATCCAGACTGGGTAGTTCAGCGTCTGGAAGAAACAGAATCAGGTTTGACCAGAGCTGTGACTGAGGAACAGTCGTTTTTAATCCATGGTGATTCAAAGCAACTGGTATTTCAACCTTTAAAAAAATATTTACATAACTTTTTTGATAATACATCGACTTACCAGTTGAATGACACTTCTATCATGGCCAGAGGTGGTCCTTTTCATTTTAACTAAATGACTAAATGAATAAATAAGTTGCACAATTTATTTTCACAGTAGACTCAAACAACGGCATGTTACACATTAGGGTGCAGACCTGGACACTGTTCTAAGGTCCCCTTTAGTCTAGCAAATCCAACGTTATTTTCTATACCCAACTGAA
Organism: Callionymus lyra; assembly: GCF_982586985.1. NCBI lineage: Eukaryota > Metazoa > Chordata > Actinopteri > Syngnathiformes > Callionymidae > Callionymus > Callionymus lyra. The sequence continues at coordinate 27,099,025 of NC_141818.1, forward strand.
GAGTTATCAAGTGTTTTTTTAGAGACAAAAGGAAAAAAAAGATGTCTCTAAATGACTCAAAACATGCTGTACATTAAAAAACATACTGCTATATTTTAGACCGACTACAAGGTCTGTGTCTGTTACCATTTAAATGTAAACCTCTAGAGGATATTTATAATTGTTGTATATATGATCTTTACAAGCTATTTCTATATAATAAGTGTGGTAAGTTATTTTGGTTAATTAAGTTGTGAATTTGGTTGTAACTAGCCTGTCACAGCTGTTTGTAGGAAGTTGTTACACTATAATGATACATTATATAAGAAGTAAATGCCATCTCAACAACATCTCATAATAGTGTAATAAATGTGTTCATCAAGAACTTGTCCCTCACAGGATTCTACAGTCCAAGTAGCTTTAACTAGCCCATGAATGAGTTTCTCTGCGGTAATGTCTGGCTTTGTAAAACTATTCAGCTGTTAAAATTAAATAACAGCTGCTTAACACAAGCCATGCAGGTTAGTCTAAACAAAAAAACAGTGAATATAAGTCAGTGTAAAAAGGTTTACCTTTCTGTGTGGCGCTGACTAGACAAACAAGAAGAGGAAAGATCAGGGGGAACAGCATGTTTTTGGCACAAAAAGCTCCTAAAGTTTGTCAAAAAGGGGATCACAGTGACACTCAGTGGCTTTTGTAGTCGACTCTGAGTGTTCGTCAGACGCCTGGTTGTGATTGGGGGATTTGTGGGAACCAAACAGATGTTGGTGATAAGTTTTGGCGCAAAGACGTTAAAATACGTGTCACTGCTGGACAGGTGTGTGTGCACGTTAGGCTGCCGTGGAAGCTTTTCCTTATGCGACAACAGTGTGTGTCCATGAGTGTGTTCACTGGCAGCAAGTAACTTGCAGGATTATCAAGGATGCATTTTAGGAGACGACCACTTGAGGGCCTCAACAGCCATGAGGATGTTTACACATGCCTCGAGGCCTTCACCAACTGTGACTTCTGCATCACACTTTCATGACAGCAGCAAATTTAAAAATCTCTTTAACATCTGCTTATTTTTTAACATGACCAACAGGTGAACTCGACCTAACGCTGTCAAAAGTACATTTTATTTTAATCACACAATTTTTTTTAGAATAAAAAAAGTTGTATTGTAGTGTCTCCAATCTATTTTATTGTAATTTGTGTGGTAAGGGTAAAAGGGTTTGGGTCATTCACTTGTATGGCTTCTTACTGCTGCTGCTCACATGTCTCACATATCCAAAGAAATGGTCAGCATTCACTCAAATTTCAGACAAAATCAACTTTAATCCTTGTGTTATCTCAGGGTAAAGGTGAACAACCTCCTCTGCTTCTAGAAAAACATATCTGTAAGGGGTCGAGGTCGTTCATATTGATGTAGAAGCAACACAAGGAATTAAACAATTGCATTTGTTTTCTGGCCTTCGGGTCACCTTGATCCTGAGATAAAAAAAAATTGTTAACGGCGGTTCGACAAGTTTTACCTTTGCAGAAGCTTTGCTTCTTAGAGTTAAAATGGTTTGGTAGCATTTTTTAAATAATGGTTGACTAGAGTTGAAATTGTTTGGTTGGACAGTACTGTTGTACTTTTTATAAAATTGCATGTGTGAACTAAATGAACGTCTTATATAACGTCCGGGCTTTCTCTGGATTTCCTAGTAAATGTGTTTAACTGGAAAAGAATTTGCTGAAAACTACATGCAACTTGTAATTTGAATCCGCCACAAAACCATCGGGAAACCTGTGACCTCTGAAGGTCGTGGTGGAAGCAGCAGTTCCAGCTTGAACCGCGTGAACTGTGTATTTGTACAACAAATAATGTCCGACTTTATATTGTGACAGAGTAAAAGCTTAAGAGTTCAGGTGATGTGTCAGTCGTTGTTGTGTTCCCATGAGGCTCAACTCTAATGCTCGAAATGAGGACAACTCTTCACCCAGACGACCTATGACTTATCAGTTTACACGGATTTAGACATCAGGAGAGCTGTTTACAAATAAACTTGCACGAACCTAAAGTTAAAATAGGATTGAATGTAAAAACACCTCCCTTCAGTTCTTCTCATATATTATGATTTTTTAAACGTCATCATTCTAACATTGTATCAAAAATGTATTTTTAAATTATGAGAACATCAAAACATCATCTCTGGATTTAACTATTAATGTGTACTTTTGAATGAAAAATATTTTGGTAATTTTTCGGATTTGACTGGGCAGTCACTTCATTAGCCTCGGCCAGGAAGACAACATCTCTGACTCATATCTTCCCAGACAGAACTCTGAAAGTCAAAACATTACAGCAGAAAGTAATGAACCCAAACATACATTAACAGATATTCAAGTTCCACTGTACGAATACATTCTTCCTCTCTGACATGACTGTCTTTGGCATGGTGTGTGTTTTGGTCTGCAGGGAGAGAAGCAAGAGTCGTGATGTAACGGTGGTGCACCACAGGCTCCTAGATTACTGGTGTTGAGATGGAAGCCTCTTTCAAGCTGCCACTGTTTCCCCAACATCAGTTACACAATAACAATCCTTAGGTTGGTGTTGCCTTGTGAGTCAATCTCTTGAAAAGCAAATAGAAAGCAAGTTTTGTCCATGTGGGCCCTTTAGTTTCAAGTTAAAATGTGTCAAAACTGTAGTGAAATATAGAACGAGTCCAGGTCTAAATATAGATTAAAAACAGCTGTTTTGTATTGTTTACATATCACTGGGCAACACAGGGGACTTCAGCTAGTGACTTATTAAGATGCTGGTGTTTAAGATAAGGAACATAGATTATCAACGTCAATAATTATACAGAGACCTCTGATAACTATTGACATATATTGACCCTCCAAGGATAAAACAAAGTACTGCAAACGGACTCATACTTTATGTTCAAACAGTTTGATAAATATAATATTTATTTGGCCCCAAAATTAGACTGATAAAACATTTTGGCCCCTTTG